>NC_050578.1:24843819-25126828 GCF_011100635.1 Trichosurus vulpecula
GACTGCTAAGGTCTCTTCCAGCTCTAAATCCTGTGAAACTTACGAATGTTATGAATATTGTTATACCTAATTTATATAATGTGAGTGCATTTCAAACAAATTAATTTTTGGATGTTCAGTACATACATTCTCCCTCCAATATTGTCAATTCTATGAATTGACTTAACAAGACCCTTTCAATATAAATAGTGTGTGGCATTTAAAAAGATTTGAGAGATATAGTTTCTGGGTAATTTAATCACTTTATTAATAAGCCAAGAATTTTTATTAATAAAAGGATGGTCATTAGGCTGTCTCTTTTAGATGAAAGAACCCTAATTGCGGTGGGCTCACAATTTATATGCCCTTGGAAGAGCAGGTGGTCCTGAGGGTGGCAGTCAACTCTGATTGCTTAACAATTAATGAAAGAATGAATATTACAATGAGAGTGTGAGCTACATTACAATGACAGTCTTGGGGTACCTGACTTGGATCACCCAAATCTTGGTCAAAGAGACAAATCTCCATATCACTTGTCTGACAAAAGGAAGAGTCAACAGTTCCCAGACCTGTCTGATCAAACACAAGGAGCAGGAATGCACCATTAACCCAAATTTAGAATTTTACTGTCTTTGATTAGATTTTAGCCATCCTGGCTGAGTAAGTGTTTTAGAAAGATTTCCCACACTAGAAGGAAGTAGAAAGTAGAGAAAGTAGAAAAGGAGAAAAACCTTGGTCTTCATATGATAATTAGTTCGTAAACACAAGAGAGAAATAATCATTTCTCACAGGTACAAAGTAAGCTTGAACCCAGACCTGCCATTCAATATGATTTAGTGGACATTTACTAAGTGAGTTCTGTGTGCCAGACTGTGTGTTGAGCTCTGGGCATCCAAGAATGGAAAACAGCATGGTATTTATCCCTAAGTAGCTTAAGGTCTAGTAGGAAAGATATACTATACACAAGTAAACATGATAAAGGCAAAATGGAATTGGAATAAAGAAGAACTAAATTAGAGGAGGGAGGGATGTCTAGAAGGATCAGTATTAGACAAGGCTTCATGGAAAGAGTGTGTCATTTGGAATCATAGTACCTTGACTGGAATCCTGGTTTTGCTATTTCCCACCTGTAAGACACTGGGAATATTCCTTAACTTCACTGGGGGTTCATTTTCTCGTCTACAAAATGAGAGTGTGGGTCTAAGTGGATTGTAAGGCCCCTTCCTTTTCTAAACTTACAATCCAGTGGAAGGGATGGTATCTAAAATAATCCTTTCTCTTTTCTTTTCTTTCTTTGTAAAAGTTAGGGGGAAACTGAGAGAGAGTATATAAAGAAAAGAATCAGTTCCAAAGACCTGCCTTAGAACCATAACAGTCATTTAACCTGTAGTCACTATAGTTGACTCTGTAAAATTATAAATTGCAGTGAAAGTGCTGACTTGCATTGGTAGAGAGAGTTTTCTAGTCCAGGAGTTCCTTAATTCAGGACCAATCACTGTCACCATCCCTACTGGGATTAGAGCTGCCGCTTAGGATGGATGGGATGATTATAACTGACAACAGAGAGAATTCAGAGCCAGTTATCTCATCTTTGGCTTCTGTTTATTCTGCAAATGAGTATCGTCTTTGGCCTCATTAAATCAAAACAAAAATCAACAGGGAGTTGATATACGAGGTAAGGAGATAGAAAGAAAGTACATGGCTACCCTCGATGAGTCAAGTCACCAGGACCAGATGAACCATGTCTAGGTTAAGAGATATGGGATTTGATTGGTGAATAACTATCAGTGATCTTTGAAGGATTATGGTGAATCAGAAGAGTGCTATGAGATTAGAGGAGGGCACATGTTCCAATTTCAAAAGAGGGAAGGAAATGAGGAATACTGAGACCAAAGGGTCACCAACTAAAGAGCTAAGTATTCTGTTCAGAGTCAAAAGGACAGGTGTCTGGCCACTTGAAAAGACAGACAGATAGACAGACAGATAGATGGAGAGATAGATAGATAGATAGATAGATAGATAGATAGATAGATAGATAGATGGATGGATAGAAAGATGGATGGATAGGTAGATAGAAAGAAAGACAAAGATAGAAAGAAAATAACAGAAAGAGAGAGAGAGAGAGAGAGAGAGAGAGAGAGAGAGAGATTATTTAAGTTCTTACTATGTGCCAGACAGTAGGAATAAATTTAAGTGCCAAGGACCCTAGTAATTAATAGACTCCTAGTTTTTCATTTTGGACCCACTGGAGTTGCCCAGAGAAGTGTGTCTAGGATATTGATAAGTGGAAGTAATCTCATATACTTTATAGTCCATATGACTTGCCCTTCTTGCCATTCCTCGGACCCAACATTCCACCTCCCATCTCTTTGCCATTGCATAGGCAGTCCCCCATGCATGACATGTACTCCCTCTTCAACTTTACCATCTAGAATGCCAAGCTTCCTTCAATGTTCAGCTCAGGGGCCACCATCTACACAAGCCTTTTGTGATTGCATCACCCCAGCTGCTAATGCCTCTAGCTTGCTGTTACCTTTTCTATGTATTTTATATCTATTTATATGTTTACATGCTGTTTCTCTAAATAAAATATCAACCCCTTGAGAGCAAGGAGTATTTTTCTTTATCCTTTGTTTCCTCAGCACCTAGCACAGTGACTAGCACAGAGTAGATATGTAATATATGCTTTTAGATTGATTCTCAGAGCTAAGCTTGTTTAGGCTGGAGGAAAAATAAATTGAGACCGACGTGACAATGGTCCTCAAGCATTAGGAGGTTTGATCTTTGGAAGAAGTTTTCAATTGTTTGCTTTTGACACAAAGAGCAGAACTGGACTTGATGGAGTGGAAAATCCAGAGATGCAGATTTAGGTCATGTGTAAGGAAAATGTCTTAACAACAAAGGAATGCAGAGAGAGGGGGCCACTATGCTACCCAAGACACTCTGATCTTTGCCCGTAGAGAAAGGGGAAAGGCCAGAGGGAATGTTCCCTCAGGATTTGTCATGGCACCTGGCCAAAGCTTTGTGTATGCCTATGGCTTGGGCTTGATTAGAGCTATATAAAAAAATAGAAAGGATTGTCTTGGAAAGAAATGGTTTCCTTCCCACCATTTTTGGGAAGATTCTTTTGTTATGTAAAATTTTCTCTCCTTTTAAATTGTAAACCTGATAAACCTCAAGAAACATGAACATTACCATATAACGAATCAACAGGCTTATTTGAAGCCATGAGTCTGTCATATATAGCTTGTTTTTTTTATTTAACTAATTAACAGTACTAACACTACCATGTTTGTCTGTGTCCCACTTTCAACTTCCTTCTGCTACTAGAGGGGATTCTTAATTAACTATCTGTTGAATTAGGAGTCTTCTAAGGTCTCTTCAATTTTGATGTTTTGTAATGAGCTCTTGATTTTCAAGTGGAGTCCAGGATGTCTTTAGAAGAGTTTCATAGTCAGGTAAAATTGCAGCTATAGCCTCGAAGGCAAGAATAAGAGCCCCAAGAATGCAAGTGCCCCCTGCCCAAAGCACTGGTCCTGCTTCAACCCAATCTTTACAGCCATCATCCAAGGAAGCAACCTTAGTAGAGAAGGGTCCAGTGATCTCTACCAGCAGCTACCCACAAAGAAGAGAAATCATCCTTGCTGAATTAGCTAGGTACTTGAGGGAGAGAAAGTCACCCTAAGGACCATGGAACTTTTCTATCTGACTTGTAGCAGAAACCTTCCATATAAGTCATCTCCCCCATTAGAATGTGAGTTCCCTGAGAACAGCAACTTTCTTACTTTTCTGTTTGTATCTCTTAGTGCTTAGTACGGTGCTTTGCACATAGCAAGCACTTATTAAATGCCTTCGAAATTTATGATTATTTTTTATATTCATTTAATATCTTACTCAACTCTGATAGTCCAGGATTTTGTGAAAATTTTTTTTTCAATATCAGGGTACTCATAATTTAAAAAAAAAAAACCCTTTGGTATCTACCCTATGAGCTTTATTTAAGTCACCATCTTGGTCCTTGTTTCACTATAGTTTTTTTTTCTCTTCACTCATTCTTACTTCCTAAGTCTCTCACCTTCTCTGACATACCAGAAATCTATCTGCTTTACCCCAAGTTTCCCTAAATCCTTCACTTTTTATTCCTTAATAATGGTTCCTCTTCAGATTTCCTATACTCCTGATTTTTTTTTCCTTTCAAAGAAAGTGTAATAGCAAGAAAAGTGGGACTTTTTGCTGTTTTTTTTTCCTTTTGGAGTGCTTCTCAGCACTAAGGCAATCAAGTGCCTTTGATTGAGTCTTGCCTTTCTTTTAATCTAGTCTTTGATTGAATCAAGAGTCATTGATTGGAAACAGTATATGTACTCTGAGTAGCTGTTAGAGGAGCCCCCTGGCTTTGAAAACCCAGATGCTGGTGCTTCTCTCTCTGGTAACTATGTGTTTTGCTATGAACAGACAGGTAGAAGCCCTGTCTGCTGATTTGTGTTATTTGCTCTGTTCATATAATTTCTGCTTGTAATTTCTGTTTCTGTTTTCCCCAAAGTTCAGGGTGCTGACTTTTCCCCCTGAACTAAGTGAATGATATATGTATGCTTAATTAAAGTGACATTGCAAACCCCTTAAAGTTGCTTTTCTTAGAAAAGCAGATCAAAGAACCTGTGCTAGCAACCCTCCTGTGTGCTGGTGTTGTTGGTCTTACATCTCCACAGCAGCTGCTAGTAACATTGATGCTACAGAAAGGAAGACAGATTGTGCATCATTTTTCCCCCTGGTGTATTCCTTAGGTACCAAAGCACTTATGGACTGGCACCTGAGGAATTAAGGAGAAACGAGTTGAAAGCATTATGATTTTAATAATTATTATTGCACAACGTACCAAAGACTCCTAATTCTCTCAACTAAGACTGCTTGTGTCTATATACATTGCAGCCATGTTTTGTTTTGATAATGAAAGATTCCTTTTCAGGTTTAATGATGCACAGAATCTTGACATTTTGAATCGAGCGTTCTCTTCATGTGTGTGTCTGAGGTTGTGTATGAGACTCAGAGGTGAAAAAAAGACTCAGAGAAAGTGGGAGACTTGTACAGTGGAAAGAAGAAAGAAAAGGGCTATGGAATAGGGACCAAGATAGTGACTTAATCAAAGCACATAACACACATACACACACACACACACACACACACACACACACACACACCGTGCTTTAAGGTAGACCAGCCTCCCCTTCTTGACTTCCCATCACAAGTCAGGAAGAAATGTTGTCTCGGCTTCTGAAGCTGCAATGTGGTTTTCCTTTAAACTGAATTTATCACTTACACTCTGGTGAGGGAGCAAAGACACGATAAGATAAAAGAAATGAAGCTTCAAGTTATCTTTCTAATCCTCATACCTGGGATTACTTTCAAAAAGTGTGTTTGCTCTTATCTCAAGGGATATTCCTTTTCCCTTGGACTACAACATTCCAGCAAAGTATTTTAGAAAACATGGTATACTGTTTGTGAAGATAACCAAAAATACCCACCTTTTGAGAGTCTCTTCTAGAGAATATTATAGCAAAAATATTTATTTATTCTTCTACCCTATTCCCAGACCCCTGCCCTTTCCAAAAAGAGAAAGTGACAAGGGGAGAAAAAAAGGGCGTTTTTTCTTCTATGTGCTCAAAAGATTGTCTGGGCTGGGTTTTTCATCTCAGTTTTCAGACTCCAATCTAACGTTTATGTGCAGCGTCCATAAGTGATTACCAAAGCAAATGCCATTCTTCTACCATGGAAAGGGCATCAGCTAATCAGTTACCCTGTAAAGGACATTATTTAGCTTATCTTAGCTTTAACTACTATATAGACGGAGATAAATACGTAGGTTATCTACAAACTGTATATTCTTTCCCTAAATCCATTTTGCTATGCAAGAGAATTGCTACCCAAGGATTAAAATGATATATCAGTTTGCTGAACTTGAAAGAGATGATCCAAATTTCAACCAAGTACCAATAAATAAAAATATATTGTCATTAAATAGGAATGTTGAATATTTAGAAACAAAATTATTATGTATATGAGATTAAAGGACAATGTGAGTGTCCTGATGGGTGTTTATTTTGCAACTCAGAAACTTCTTCACAGCTGGAGGCTAGCTCTGTTTTAATCAACACACATAGATGGGGCTGCTCTCAAATGGCCGATTGGTGCCACCATTTATGTCATTTATTAGGAAGTTGCCTCTTTAATATTTCATGTACACATAATTCAAGCTGTTAAATTCAAACTTTTTTTTCAGATTTCAAGCTGTCCTAAACCAACCTCCATATATAGCTTATCCATAGTTTTCACTGGTGATTTAAAGACATTGAAAAAGAATGATCATTTTAAAAACAAGATTTTGTTTGTTTGTTTGGTTTTGGTTCTAATCTCTTCATTTCTTATAACAAAATAACCACTTCTCATTAGGAATAATTATTCCACCATAGTCATACCCTTAATGTATTATGCATTATGCATTAAAAGCCATTCAGGAATCAAATTATTTTCCAAGAACACCTTATCCCGAGTTTCTTAAAGACAACAATTTGACCTGGCACCTTAAAGGCCTACAGAATTGGTCCTGTCAAGAGTTATTTCAGGATATTGATTGTTTGCTAGTGCTTTGTTTAGACTTCATTTAACTACATTATACTCTTTTGCCTTTCTCATTAATTGGTATTTTATCTTACCCCGGGTGCTGGATTTTAAAAATTATACTTTAATTTATATGCAGATATTGAACCATGAATGCAGCACACTATCTCTTCCCTGGAGACTAAATATTTTCCTTAATAGATCGTCCAGGAAAGTTTCTAACTCAGATTTTCTTTCGGTAGTTGAACCTTGCAGGAGGCTGTATCCATCCTTTTCTTTTACCCATTTAGAATAAGCCAAATGCCTGAAACATAACAGAATGAAAGGGGATTTAGAAATAAAAAAGACAAGATCAAAATTTTAATCATCTAAAATTAATTACTACATTTCCACAGGTATGTTGAGTGCTTAAGGGTAGATGTAATTTGACTAGGCAGAAAGGATATGGATAGAACATTCCAATTGGCTTTGAAAAGCAGGTGGCAAAACTTTGGTAGAGGGAATGAGTATGGTCTATTCAGGAAATCACAAACATCCTGGACTGGTTGCCACTCAGTGTTCCTTTAGGGTAGGAGGGGAATGGACAGGTAAGTGTGGGTCGATAGCATAGAGCTGGATTGTGAAGTGTCTTTAATGACGTTGAAGAATTTGGATTTTATCGTGTCACTGTGGAAAAGCCACTAATGTGTTTCAGTAGGAAAATGGTTTAAGATCATGAAAGCTTAGAAACCAAATAAAAAGTTAAAGCTTTTTAGACTTTATCACTTTTGTCTTTGTATCCACAGAGCCTCACCTATAGTAAATACTTCATAAATATTTGTTGAATTAAGTTGAAATGAATCTTACCCCATGGGAAAGCATGATTATTTTAAAGAGAAACTATCTTATGTATATAGACATAGATAGCAACATTTTAACCACCCAAACATCTAGGAAGAAGTCTCAACAAATGGGTTCATAGATAAAAAAGATCATTTTGGCCAAACAAAAGAGTCATTATCAGGCCTTCACTTTCTATTTTGTATGTTTTTTTTTTGTGATGGATAAGTGAGGAATATATATCATGCCAGCTATGAGCTTGCCTGCAGTGAGATTGCTATCCTCTGTCAACAGCCTCATAAATATGAGTAACGTTATATAGCTTTTAGGTTACCTAGAAGCACTGACTGAAGTCCCAAGCCCACATTAGAGCTGTGAGAAACCAGCTAAAAAGATAATAGGATGTCATATGGCAGACAGGCAGGCAGGCAGGCAGGGAGGGAAGGAGAGAGAGAGAGAGAGAGAAGAGAGAGAGAGAGAGAGAGAGAGAGAGAGAGAGAGAGAGAGAGAGAGAGAGAGAGAGAGAGAAACATGAGAATCTAAAGGAGGAGTGGTTGTAAATCGTCTAATAGTCTTTAAAAAAACCTGATGCGTCTACTATTCTAGAATCTAGTCTATATATATTCTGCAAGGGTTCCATGATGTCAATGAATAGATAGGTATGCTTTAGAGGAGAAGAGGGGGAAATTTTGAGGGAGATAGTAGGCATGTGTTAGTGAAACCTTTGAAAGAGTAACAAGCTACATGCTTACAACTTCTTCTTTGTTCTCATCCAGTTTAATCGTGCACAATTTAGCTTCACAAGCAAAGCTATAAACTCAGTGTATTACTGACCAAGCTATAACTATGACAGGTGTCCTAATTCCCAGGACACAACTTTCCCTTTTAACTATCGTGATGTTAGTTGATCATGCACAGCATATATTAGCTTTATTTTTTTTGATAACTTGGTTTTGTTTAGTGCATAAAATATTAAAAAGAATGGTGGTCCAACCCTCAAAATCCTTTAAATGTTGATTAGTTTTTTCAGGTTCACAGCATCCCTTTCAATATCAGAATACATTATTAAGAATTTTCCATCAATATGCATCTCTTTCCTTTGTGATAAATGATAAAAGAAATACTATTTTATTTAAAACCAATACTGTGATATATGCACACAGATGATTAGTCTTCTACCATATGTATATTTGTCATTAAAAACAATTAGGGTAATTCTTAAATTTATATAGCATCAATGTTGTTGTTAATATTTTCAGGATTAAAATCCTCAAGGGGTAGGGAGCAGAGATCTGAGAGGGTTTTATTTGTTTTTTCTCTGGTTAGCTTTCTGGGCAAATCATTTTATAAATACCCTTTTTCCATTGATAAGCACAAAGTGACAATTATTTTTTGGCACTATTACCATATTAGAAAAATAACAAAACTCCTTACAGAATAGAGGCAGATAAAGACTATTAAATATGATCTCTTCAAGTACTTATAAAATAAATGAAAGTGTATGTTTTTTAGTCAGTTTATTTTGGTCATCATTAGGATAGATAGTGAATGCATATTAAGACTATTCTAGATGGATATAAGTCTAGATGCAGCAATGAACTGGAAGTTATTCAAACTGGCTAAGGAGAACAGATTGCTAAATTTTCTATCTGTTCATTTACAATTTGCAAAATAGAAAACACAAATCAGGGCTTGGTTTATTGTTTAGTTAATTGTCTAGACTTAAAAAACTGATGGAAGACATATTAATAATAGAAGTTAAACTTAAAGTGTATCATACACACACACACACACACACAGCCAGTTGTTAAGCATTTGACAATACGCCTCTGCCTAGATAGATCACAGTTCATACATTTTACAAGTATAAACATAACTTGAATTCCTAGTCCATACTCTCCTGCATACTCAGGACTTGGGACCATTTCCCCTTGTCCCATTGGAAAAGTGGGAATGGCAAATATAAATATTTTCTTTAACTTCTCGTTGGTTCTGCTGGATTAAAAAAAACCCAAAACTGTTATGCATAGGTGAAACAAAGGTTTTCATTTTTATACTCTGTGCATCTTTCTACCAGAGAACAAAAGGCTCATTCTCTTATTTGTGTCATCCATTTGTAATGTCTCATGTATTATATGTTCATTTGAGGGTTTTTTTAATTTTATTATGCCATATTATGCAGCTGCATTTCTACAGGTCATTTATTTTTAATTATCCTTTAACAGGGGTGTAGTTCCTGTAAATATTTTGGTCCCCCTTTTTCAGTATTAGCATTCCAGAACAACCCACTCACTCACCCACACATATGAATATATTTGACTTTGATGCTTTCTCTTCTTTTACTCAGATGTTGATTGCATCTGTGTATTTCACTCCTGGGTATTTTGATTATGTATGAACTACAGCAGGTATTTCCTGAATTCCACATTGTAATTGGTTTATATATTTGTAATCTGAGCTTTGTAATGCATGTGAACAATATCTCCTTATTAATATACATTTGAAAATCTATCATAAAGCCTTGTTTTTTTTTTACTTGATTATGATTCCTTTGTAATTTTAATGGGACTCCTGAGGCCACATGATGTAGGGGAAAGAGTTCTGCACATGAAGTGAGAAGACCTGGCTTGAAAGTCAACTTCTACTATTTACTGTCTGACTGAACTTGGACAAGTCACTCTAGTTTTGTCATATGTAATTTGAAGGAGGGAGGTCAGAGGAGCAGAAGGTAGAGGGAATGGGAGGGAGGAAAGGAAGGAGGGAATGGGAGAGAGGAGTGGACAGTAGGGAGGTGGGGATAGGATTGGAAGAGATGGTCTCAGAGTCCCCCACGCCCATCTCTAAATCTGTCATCCAAGAATCAGTAGATAAGCAATTCTAATGTTTTAAAAGAACTTTTTGTGTAGCTAGTCCACCCACTGGTATTTGGAGTTGGACTGTCGTAAAATTAATTTAATATATTTATCACTTGCTGAATTGACCATAAGCAATGGCATACAGGTGCCATCTGTTTCCCTTTAGTGAAGGCATTCTTAACATTTTATTTCCCAATCACTTTTTTATAGTTCTCTGGGAATTTTATATAGTTCTTAGCACCACCTTTCCTCAAATGTATTTATTGGCACTACCCCTTTTTCTGTCTAAAGCATTCTTGGAGTACAGTAAATTTTGTTTGTTTCATTTTTAGACTGATATATGTTCTGGTTACTTCACAGCTTGTCTTTATAGTATCAGAGCAATTGGGTTTGACTGAAGGTACTCTCTGTAGATGATTGCTAAGGATGATCGTTTAGTAGGAATGGAAGTAATCCCTACCGAAAGCTCATAGTCCAAAGATCAAATCTTTTGGTGTTTTTCAGAGCCCGGGTTATTTAGCAGTTATGGCACAGTGAATGGCCAGGTTCTGTCTTGGTCCTTTCTCAAGAGAGAGCAGAGAAAGAAATGCTTGTTGAAATAAATCGAATTCAATTGAATGGACTTATGTACTGAGTCAACTACAGCTGACAGCTGTTTTTCAATCACTCTCCACCAGAAAACAAGACAAAACAAAACCCTCCTTTTCCCCACAACTTCAATGGGGCAGGGGACAAATATGAGGATAGGGTATAAAGCAGACAATTTTGAAAATTTTGAAATATAATGCATCTGAAATTATCTTAGGATCTCAGAAAGATAAACATATTAGTCACAGTTTATTTTGGTTAAATATACCATATTGATTTGTAAGTGCTTTAAGAGCTATGGCATCTTTCATCTTAGTATCACTGGCATTTGTGTCTTGTATAAAGTCGGTGATAAATAAATATTTGTTAAATTGGATTTTGGTGTATTGGTGGGGTGATTTATTTATTCATTTCCACTCCATTTAAGTTATGAGGTCTAATAAATACATTTTAACCATAGACCTTAGAGTAAGTGGAAAAATAAGTCCTTAGAACTGGAATGAGGTTGCACAAAAAACATGTTCAGAGAGGCTGAGGAAACTTGGCTGTTCCCAAAGGGTTATCTATATAAATTATCAACAAAGTTGAGAAAAGAATTCAATCAAATGTTGTAGTAAGTCTGTTTCTAGCACACTACTGAGGAGGAGCTGCCTGGGAGTGAGATGGGGAAGATTCCATCTTAGAGCTTGGCCAGGTACTCCTTATCCCCTCTTGGCCAGAATTGGACCTCGAGAGCTTCAAAGAGTCTAGAGGATGTGGCACCTCCCATCTTCCCACTAGTAACCCAGCTATATCCCTGTATCAACTGATTTTAGTGTTTGTATCAAGAGTCAAGGACAGAATCAGATTCACCATGCTTGTATACATGGTGAATACTCCATAAAAGGAAAAAATGATTTTCAGCAACCAAGAGTCAAAGGTGCTCTCTGATCTTGATCCTACTTTTCCCTAGATTCTGAATATAGTAGTGTGCGAGTATATAAAACATTTTTGGGGAGGAGGAGTGCTTTATACCAACCGTTCTTACTGTACTAACTTAATAAAAATTCCTTTCTAAAATCTACTCAAAGCTGGCTGACTAAGTGATTCTCAAGTGATTATTTTGGCAAGAAGCACACCAATGGAGGATCAAGCCACTGATATTAATGAATAACTTCCAACTCCTCAGGGGAGGAGCACCCTAGAATCCTCTAGAATTCAAGATTCCCCTAGAGTCCTGGAGAGGAGATGGAGCTAAGCTCAAAGGACCTGATTCATTAGCGTGAGGTGGAGTTGAGATAAGGACCCTTAGGTCATAAATGGGCTATGTTGTGAGAGTCTCATCTGGGATAAACTTTGGGTCCTTTGCATGTTCTGGGACTCCCTGGAAAGATTCTCCACCTCAGATTTTGTATATTTGATACCCTAGAACCACTAGAATAAGTTGACCAAGCATATTCCACACAATCCTTTTCTTTCTAGTTGTGGGGACAAGTCAGTAGTTATTCTCTTACCCTCAGCGAAAGTACATGTCCCTCAACAAGAAGCCAAGATTCTATGAGAGGTACCCTAATGCTTCATAGAAAGTATTCCTCTGATCATCTCTGTTACATCATCATGGAAACTCCCCAAAAGCTGGTATTCTCACAATAAAACACAGGCTATTTCCTAGCTGCACAGTCTCCTTTCAAAATATGCTTAATGGTAAAAAGACAGAAGACAAATATCCTATACAAAACAAAGAGAAAATTATTTGGCCTGGATCTCATCTAGGTCAAAAACGAAAAAAAAAATCAATCCAACATGATAGCCCTATTTGTACTGTTAGCCCCCAGAGCAAATTCTTCATTTACCTGGTATAATGGTACCTCATGCCCGCCAACCCCCATTTCATATTTTCTTTCAGAGGAAAATCATAGTTAACTCCAGGGGCCAGTTTTCTTCATGACCATTGGTGGAAAGTGCTTGTGATTTGGAGGCAAAATGTTTGACATTTATGAGCTGCTTGAATTCAAGGTAGTAACCTAATCTCTCTGTGGTAGGCACAAGATCTGTCATGACTAGGCTAGCTTTTCCTTAAAAGATATTGAAGCCTTCCTCAACACTTAATTGACTCAGGAGGTGAACATTCAGGCCATAGACATAGTTTTCTGGTGGTCTAGGTACAAAAAGTAGGAAAAGTCATCAGATTCTTCCTTAGGCGTCTAACCAAGTGTTTAGTATAGTTAAGATAGAGGCAGGGAAGTGATGCTCAAATGAATCAAGATCACATCTTTGATGAATGTTCTTTGCTTGCCATTGTTAAATAAACATCCTTTTGCTAAATTAAATGGTCTATGAGCATTTTATTTCATTCCAGTTTTGAACTTGAACTGTCTAACCACCCAGAGGAATATTTCAGAAAAAAAACCAGTATATTTAAATGAATTGATGCATAGTGTAGTAAGCATAAAAAAGCAAGTCCCACAGTAACTTCAATCATGTAAATCTAAAGAACAAGAAAATGAAATTGAATATGTGATTATAATGATCAAGTTTGGGTCTGGAAAAGAGCTGAGGGAACACATCTCCCTCCTTCTGTTGGGGAGGTGAGAAGCTCTGGGTGTAGAACACTGAACAGGACAGAAAGTTACTCACTTCTCACCTTCAGCCACCCCTGCCCTGTAGGATTTTTAGTTTCCTTCCAGACTTAGATCAAGTGCCCTTTTCTATAGGAGACTCTTCAGTTTTTACTGCCTACCTCATGCTATCTCCCATATCACCTTGTATCTATTTTGAATATGCATGCTGTCTCCTCTGATTGAATGTAAGTTTATTAAATGTCTGGTTGTTTTACTTTTCTCTCTACATCCTCAACACCTAACATACTGCATAGACAAGAGCAGATGTTTAATGAATTCTTGTGGATTGACTGGTCAATCAAGCCCATACAGATTACAGATTAGCTGTTGTGCTCTTGCTGGTGAAGCAAAGGGAGAAATTCTAGAAAGCTTTTTATCTCTGGAACCATCTGGGAGGTACCTTCCTTACAGTTACAAAAGTCTTTCTGACCTGTCAGAGAATCATAAGCCATAAATCAGAGGACAAAAGGATTGTAGATTTAGATCTAGATGTGACCTTAGAGGTCATCTGTGCCAACTCACTAATTTTACAGGTGAGGATCCAGAGGTCCAGAAACGTTCTCTGGCTCGCAGATGTAGAATTGAAATTATGTAATCTGATAAATAGATTCTTTCACAAGTATTAAGTTGCAATTTTCTGGTGTGGGGCATGGATTTATTTCTTATGTCCGTATTTCTCCTGGGTGTGTTTACTACTGGGAAATCAATGCTACATGGTTGTTGTCTGATTTTTTTCTCTTTTGATTTTATTTTTGATTGTTAATAGCATTTAACTCTAGAGAAATTTTTGGTTTTTTACCTACTATTCCCCAATAAAATAGGCTCTCATCTCTTAAAGTTCCATTGATGACTTTTGTCATTTCTACAAACAGCCTCATGCTCTTGCATTCGAGTGTGGTTTTGTGCTGTTTCATTTGTTCAAATCTATAATTCACTGGTAGAGGGAAGGACCACCAAGAGTGAGGAAACTCCTGCTACCCATATGGATCTCTTGCTGCTTTACAAGGATAGGCTCAGAGTTGTCTTGGACATCAAGAGTTTAAGTGACTTGCTCAGGATCACACAACTGATATGTATAAGAGATCAGATTTGAATTCATGTCTTATTGTCTCTACCCAACACATCACATCACTCCTCGTGAGCCTTCCATTATAACAAGGGAAAACATCTACATACACACAGAGTTGGGAAAACCCTAATGACCCTTTCTGACAGCATATACAGTATTTCACACCCATAATCCCTCACCTCTCCAATAAAAGGAGGGAGATGTATTTCCTCATCTCTGCTCTGGAACTAAATTGATAATTACATTATAATGACATAATTAGGTTATGTCATTATAATTATACAACATTCAGTGTCATGTTAGTTTTGTTTTCATTTATATTCTCTTTGCATTTATATAAATGCAAAGTTTTTTATATATTTTATATATATATTTATATTTTATATAAATGCAAAGTTTATATAAATATTCCTGTGTAATTTTTGAATTCATTATATTTGTGAGTTCAATTTGATCATACATTCAGCATTTCATTACATTCATATAATGTCCCCTTCTCACCTGTTCACTGATAGACTGACACACAACGGTTTCTAGGGTTTTATTTTTGTTTGGTTATGGTTTTGGGTTTTAACAACAGTTCCCAAAGTTCTCTGCTCTGTATTTTTCTCTGTTTCAGCAAAGCAATATGGTTACCTTTCAGTTGTGTGTTCCACTCAAAAATGTTGCAGCTCAAGGAGCCTGAAATGTTTTGATCAGTCCACATTTATTAAGAGCCTACTATGTGCCAGGCACTGTGATAAGCCCTGGAGATGCAAAAGGAGGAAAAAATGCACTGCTTGCCCTCAAAGAACTTATAATCTAATTGGGGAGAGAACATGCAAATAAATACATACTAAGAAAGCTTCATGCAGGACAAAATAGGAAACAATTAACATAGGGAAGGCAGTAGAGTGCTTAGATGTATATGGTAAAGAATCGAATGAGGAGTTGAATTACAGTCTGATTTATAGATTAAAGTCACCACATTTGAGTGCAAAAATTCATCCAGCATTTGTGGGAGACAAAGTTGGTTATAGATTAGATAGTCATCTCAACACATGCCTTTGTGACCACTTCCCCCCAAAGTTTTATCCCTGAAACCTCAAAGAATCACCTTGTTCCCTCTGAGCAGCCGCTAGTGTTGCTATTAGGTTTTTTTCTGTCTAGTTTCATTCATTTAGCCACAACAACCTTCACTCTGCTTCAAGGCTGCCCTGAGGCATCCTACATCCAGTTTGTGTCAAGATGTCTTGATGCAGCTTCTAAGCATGAAGTCTTGCAGCATCCTGGAAGCGTGGCAAAGACTGCCGCAGGTGATTAGATGAAACGGACAGAAACACCTACAGTAAGTGCTCAAATTTCAACCCTTCTCCAAAACGTGTGTGCCCTGGGCAAGATCCCAATTTGCTACCCCCTAGGGCCAGCTTTGAATAAAGTACTGCTTTCCTCTGCATTTGGGTGGCAATGTTATTTGGAGCCCTACCACATAGCCTTCCCATCTTCTTTGGGGACAGTCAGAATCACTTTAATTTGTTGCTATTTTTAAAGTCTTTTTTTGTCTGAAAGTATGACTAAATTGTGTTGAGACTGAATTTTCATGTTCTTTGTGGCTATGTTAATTAATTATGGGAATGAAAGAAAAGATCATACACTTAAAATAATCCCTTGTTTCCTTCCTACCTAGCACATTTATGTTGGAAATATGTAAGCACCATTGCTTCAGAATCCTATGCAATTCAAGATACTGGATAAAATGTATTCTATTTAATGAGCTGCACTTTCTATTGACTGTTGAACTATAGATCACTTGTGTGCCCCTTCCTTTCAACATTCAAACTGTTTAGCTCCCACTAATAGGTACATTAAAAATAATCTTGCTACAAATATGAATGCGGACATCATAGCTATATGCATTTCTGCCTATGCTCACACTTTCTAAAAAGCTCCTAAGAGAAATCTGTACAAAGATGAAATGTAACCCTTTTTGTGCAGTGTTTGCTAATGGAGGAAGACAGGACATGCAAGATTTTATTTTTTTTTTCTGTATATGGCTGAACTAGAGCACTGTGATAATATCAACTAGAAAAAAATTGTTAGTGGCAGTTGTTACAGTTATGTAAATTGCCTATTGATAAATTGCTTAGCTTTCTGTATACTTATGAAGTCCTTCAGATGAAAAAGTATGAAAATAACCCTGTCAGAAATTGTCGTTCTAATCACGATATCATAATAGTGCCTTGAAAACAGTGACGGATGTAGTTAAATAAGAAGCGGGTTATTTCACTATGGATAAATGAGGTGTGAAATATGACAGAGGTAATCTAGGCTCATGGGAAAACAGCTGATAATCTTAAAGTAAGGATTTCAAAGGCAAATTTTTACATCTGTTTGGTTTCAAACGATTTTAGATTATTCTATTATTTTTATTAGGAAGGAGAGAAGTGTCTGAACTAGAAAGGAAAATAAGCATGAAGGCTTTCACCCTAGAAGTCACTGCATTAAAGTGCCACAATAAAAGAGTAAATGTTTCAAGACATATGTTTATGTTTCTGAGAATTGGACACAGCTAAAACATTTTTGCTTCTTTTATTATTATATTTAGAGGCACTGTGGCATAGTGGATAGATTGGTGGACTTGAAGCCAGGAAGACATAGGTTCAAGACTTGCTTCTGGCACATATTTGCTGTGTAACCCTGGGCAAATCACTTGTCCAGGCTATGAATTGTAAAGGACTAACCCACACTGCTAAATTAAGTTCCTTATTGGAACTTTCCAGAGCAATGAAATCACAGTCCCTATCTTTGTCCTTATGATTTTATTTACTTCAATAATAAGAGTGTGTGTGTATCTTTGCAAATCCAAATTTATGTTTAAAAAGTCATGGAAAAAAACACTTAGCAAAGTCATTTTAAAATCTCTTTGTTAAGTATGTTAGCTAGTTGGTTAGGCATCTTGAAGGAAATATTCTTATTTGGGAAATTAGGTTCAGCACTAGTCACTGAAGGCCCACTCCCTCTTTTGTCTTCTACATGGGATAATCCCTTCAAAATCACTGGGTTAGCCATCAGTCTGAAATACTGATCTTTTCAAATAAATGGGGGTGGAGGTGTTTCACATGTGATTGTCCTCCCTCCAGATTGGTTTCTCTAAAGCAGGATGAATCTGAAAAGTGATATTTAGCTTCTAGATTCTATGGACCAAAGGAACTATATGTTTTTGCAAGATTATCATAAATATCATATTCGATGAGAAACTAAATTGAAACTACTTGAAAATGCTATGAGCTTGAGAAGCCTGAAATAATGTATGAACAGGATAGAATCTTTTTTTTGACCTCTTATAAAACACCAGTAGTCAAAAGTAAATGAATGTACATGTTTCAAGTGTCACCTATCAAAGGAAGATAAATTTCAAGATACAAACACACCTATACATACATACATACATAGAGACATTGTGCATGCATGTATATATGCACATGAATGGTTCTGCATCACTATACACCTTAATGCTGATGATAAATATCCCAAGTGGATGTTAAAAGTCAGCAGAGCTAATTTTTGAAATAGCGATACAACTGTTTAGTTTCATTTTTACCAATAGCATAAAAATGCCTGCAGAATTGTATGTTGAACAGATATGAAATTAAGCTATTCTTTCTACCCTTATCAATCCACTTCTTTAAAAGAAAAATCTACAAGCACTGATTATTTTGCCTTGGGTTTTTGGTGGGAGTGTGTGTGTGTGTGTGTGTGTGTGTGTGCCTGTGTGTATAAAAAAAAACTTTCAATTTTTGTAGTTGAATGGCAGAATGGATAAAGAATATATATATATACATATATACATATATATAAATTTACATATATTATATAAATATAATATATTTATTTAAATATAAATTTTAAATTAAATTAAATTATATTAAATATAAAATTTAACAAGTCTTTCTACCTCTTGCAACTTAAAAGAAGGGTACATTTCTGAAGAACTGAATATTCAGCACTCCCCAATTGTAAGGTTAGGTGTATGTAAGGTTAGATTTGGAATGTTTATCATCTATGCCAAATAACCTTGTAACTATACCCTGTAAAATCCTCAGATTGTCTTTTTTGGGAAAAAGCTGACAGTTGTTATACAAGTAACTTTTGAAGCATATAAACTAACGATCTCCCTTCATTTTATGCAAATCGGCTATGTGATTGTGCTAGTATAAACATTAACCTGCAGTGTAATTTGATTCCTGATTCCTCATCAAATGATTTCTCCAGTCAACAACAACAAAAAATTCCCGAATCATAACATGTATGTTACTAATATTGGCTTCCCTGCAAGGTTGAGTAAACAGAAAATAAAATGAAAACATCTGCCGAAAGTGATCCCAGTATGAAATATTGCCATAACATTTCATTCCAATCAAAATCACTGTTTACTTTCAATATTAAGACCAGCAGTAGGTAAGACCACCGGCTGAAAATTAAAAGCTAATCTATGGAAAATTGTGGCTAAGGGATATGGAGTCTACATTTGAACATTTGTTAAATAAATAATGAAACAGAAGAAAGAAACAAAGCCATTTTAGAAAACCTCGTGCTTTATTTACACCCCAGTGCTCTGGCCAGCATTCCCTCTCTCTCAATAAAGCTGTTTCTACTGTCCAAAGCTCAGTGTGTGATCTATTGCTTAGCTCATAATGGCCTTCTCATTTGCCTACAATCCATGCCCTATCAGTGCTCAATTCATTGTTTTTAAAAGTGCTTTGAGATTCCTTCCAAGTGAAGAGCAGTTTTCATAAAGCCCAATTCTGTTTTATGTAAAATACAACCGATTTTACCCTCATACTCTACTCTTACTTCTTTCACAATGTGCCATAAAAACTGTTCCAATCCACAAGGCAATTTGATAAATTACCTTCTCAGGATTTCATTATAAACCTGTTTTAAGGTGCTCTGCAGTGACTGAGGTGTTTAGGAAGAACAAATAAGGACACGAAAATGAAATATTGTATATCCAAATGACTTGGGTTATGAGTCTATAAACGAAAGGTTCATCTAATTCCTTGGAGTACTCGTTTATCACTTTTTTGGTATTAAGCATGGTTATTCAATTGCTAATAGAAACCCTTCTGCAAGGGAAAGAATCCCATCTCAGGTGTGTGACATTGGTGTTCCCTAAGTAAAGTGTAACATTGAGGAAGGACTGGCTTGTTATTAACTCTGATGATGTATGACACATTCAGGCTATGCTATGAAGTCTTATGACACCTTCTATACTATGTAACTACATCATTTCACAAACCTAGTGGGGGTTCTTTTTCCCCAGTGACATAAATTGTCATTTTAGAGGGCAAGTCCAAGGCAGAATAATCCTTAGCAGAAACAATAAAAGATAATCACAGTTTCAGATTAAAACCTACACTTGACAAAGCTCATTTCTCTTCTGTCCCATCCTATGATTGCATGAGTCTATCATAATCCCAATTACTCAAATATTAAATGGACTATTAATTGACAACCTCATAATTTACCTGTTGCACTACAAAATTAAATCCCAACTTTGGTTTTGATTAAGTTTCAAAAGTATATGTTTTGTCTTTTAAAATGGTTTTGCTGTCTTCACTCCTTTCCTAAAAAAGAATTGGAGCAAAGCATATAGAAGGCTGCATAAATTTCCAGACATGGTCAGTGTGTTGGTTGGTTTTCCTTACCTATTTTTCTTTGTTGCGAGGGAAAGCTTTAGTGGTTGTGGGAGAAGTATATTTGGAAATGACTGTGACATAAAAATGGAAAGCAGCAATCAAACAATAATTTAAAATATAATTATGTTTAGCCCACTTTTATGCAATGATAAAATATTCTGCTGTGTGACTGTAAGACTGGGTTTGTAGTTGGAAGGAAATAAGGTTCAAATCTTAGCACAGATGCTAGCTGTGTGATCATAACTTCCTCATTTCTGAATTAAGGATGATAAACTTGATGTAACTGGGCAGGTGGCACAGTAGATAAAGTGCCAGGCTTGGAGTCAGGAAGACTCATCTTCTTGAGTTCAAATCTGGCCTGAGATACTTACTAGCCTTGTGACCCTTGGTAAGTGACTTAACCCCATTTACCTCAGTTTCTTCATCTGTCAAATGAGCTGGAGAAGGAAATGACAAACCACTCCAGTGTTGTTGCCAAGAAAACCCCAAAGGGGGTCATGATGAGTGGGACATGATTGTGAACAACTGAACAGCAAGAGATGTAACTTGGTAAAGCAAATACTTTTCCTAGGGAGCTGAAGTTTAGAGGGTGCCAATAGCATTAGTAATACTTTAGCAGCACAGAAACACCAAAGTTAGTCACCTGGTCAACAAGATTAATTAATGGACTTCCTCTCATGTACCAGAGTGAGCTCATCTGGAGTTTACAGTCTCTTATGCCACTCTCCTATTCCCAGGCCTATTTTGTGTTACTTTTCCTAGGCTTAAAACTGCTAAGTGTAGCTATGATGGTATTGTTTGTGAGGGATTGTTGTGAGGGAGTTTTTCTTTAAACCTTAAAACTCTATCTACCTATCCATCTATCTATCTATCCATGTAACCACATATATATATATATATATATATATATATATATATATATATATATATATATATATATATATATATATATATATATATAATAATTATTATTATTATTATTTATTTTTGTATTTATTGAATAACAATGATATGAAACAGACTATTTTCATTATGAAACAACCAATGGCATTAATATTTTTCCCCTACTGAATTAACCAAATTGTCTGATTTGAAGCATTGTGGTTTCAGCATCCTTGAGCCCCCTCTGCCATGGGTTACAAAGTCACAGATTCCATGGATTGTCTATGAAGCTAGATGGTTTAGTGCTCTAAATGAGTTCCAGCAGGATTTTCTGCCAATTTTGATCCAGTTCATAACAAGGCAGCAGCAACTGCACAGGATGAGAAGGCATGGGCTGGTTGCATTCTTCACCCAATAGAGTGAAGACACGCATTGATGAGAATATAGATCAGTTACTGAATCTAGTATTGGAATATATGGCTGGAGCAGCAGCAGCCTTCTCATGCATTGACCTCATGGCCTGCTGAAACATACCCTTACCAACACTGGCTAACTAGAATTATAAAATCATAGAATATGAGAACTGGAAAGCACCCACACAAGGAAAAGTTGCATCTTCCTTATTTTCTCCTCCTTTATCTCATGGTCTCAGTATATCAGATCCAAACCTAGACAATAAAGATAGGTAGATAGATAGACAGACAGACAGATAGATAGATATACAGATGAATAATTACTGTGCAGTTGTCTTTTGTTGCAAAACTGGCCTATTTACCATTTATATTGATCAATGCTTAAAGACCTGATTTTGGGAGTATAATATTTAAGGGGAAAATGGTGGTTGTTGTTTTTCCTACTAAAGTGTTCTGGAATAATTTTATCATAGGCTTTTAAACCTGGAAAAGACATTAAGGATTACTAAATCTAACCTCTTTGGCAAATGAAGACATTGAGACCAAGAGATGTTTGGTATGTGGTATGTAATCATCTTGCCCATTAATTTAAGAGTTAAGATAAAGATCTAGGGCTCCTTACTCCAATAAGAAACTTATTACAATAATAACTTTTATTCCCTTATTTGTTTCTGTGATACCCCTAAAAGGATGAAGCTCCTTGGGAAAGGCAGTTATGATGCTGAGATGTACCAATCAGACTAGAAACTGATTTGGGACAAACGTCACCTTGTATCTGTAAATCAGGTCATTATAATCCCTCTAGATTTCCTCCAACATCCTTGGAGGAAGAGATGAAGCAAACCATGGGTGGGCTCTGTGGGAACAGTCAGAAAGCTCAGATGTATCCTTAATACATGAGGATGATAAGAGAATAAATGAGACCTGTATAATAAGCTTTTAAAGAGCCTTGGAAGAAAAGTATCATATAAATGTAAAGTTAACATTCTGTAACTCAAAAGAATCTAGGATAACTTGGAAATATAGACTTTTAAAAATCCATTGCTCAGCTAGAAATGGCCCAATAATATGGCAAATGTCCAGAAGTATTGTATTAATTAGCATAGGAATGTGATCCTCAATTCTTTCATCTTCCTGGCTGAGCTGTCCAGGCCTGGTATGAAGCTACTTCAGGTACTGAGATAACTGGCTTTCACCAGTTCCTCATTTAATAGATTTGCTGCAGTTTCTTTTCCAAAGTCTTATTTTGAACCCATTTATTTACTTTGAGGTTGTTGTTGTTTATAATTGTTATTGTATTTATTCTGCTTTGAGAAAGTGGGATGGTTTCAGGGGTGCTTACTAATTAACACTTCAAGAAAGCACAACTGTACCTTTAGATTTATTCCACATTTAATTTAATCTACATTAAACTTAATCAACACTTTTCCATCACTTTCTTAAGTCTAGGAAATCAACAAAATAATAAGTCGAGTTTTGATTTGTAGTGTTTGCAAATTTCCGAGATGGGACTGTTCCTATTGAAAATTCAACAGTTGGCTCTTACCAGAGCCAGTACATTCCTGATCTATTAGTAAGATCTGTTGCATTATTGTTTTATAATTGTTCCAGCTAGGTAGAAGCTATTCCAAAGCTAGAAGGCTACCCCATTATTTAGAGAAATCTAGATTTGTGGCTTAACAGTGAGGCTTTATAAGTTTCTAATATCCATGCTCTTATGATGTGTTCATAGACGATTTGGGGGGTGTTATTAATTACAAATTTTGTCAAGTAGCTTACTAAAATAGACTTACCACCTCTACTTATGTGACCTTGTGTAATGGTAATCAGGGCAGGATTTTTTAGTGTTCTCTTTTGAGATGCTAAGGCAACCCAGTGACTTTAATAAATCTCACCTTTGTTTGAATGGGGCAGGTAAAGTGGGATCTTTTGTCTTGGAGTACTTCTTAGCACTGGGGTGTGGGTGTGGTGCAGAGTCATTGATTTGTATATGATGTGGTGCTAGAGATTGAGGAACTTTCCCATACCTTAAAATCTAAGTCCACCCCAGCCCTCAGGGTCCTGAACAGGATATAAGAGCTCTGAGGTTGGTGTTTTGCCTTTGGGGGTACACTCATTGAAAGAGTGATGAGACTCTGGGCAAGCGGTTGAAGCAACCCGCCACGGCTTTGATAACCCAGATGTTGGTGCTTCTCTGGTAACTGTATATTGCTATGGATAGACTGGTTTTGCTATTTGTTCTATTTATAACATGTGCTTGTAATTTCTGTTTGTATTTGCTGTGAAGTTCAGGGTGCTGGCTTTTCCCCCTGAACTAAGTGAATAATGTATGTATGTTTAATTAAAGTGAGATTGTTAACTCCTTAAAGTTGCTTTCCTTAGAAAAGTAGATCAAAGAACCTGTGTTGGCAGCCCTTCTGTGTGCTGCTATTGTTAGTCTTACACAGTCACAATAGCTACTAGCAACATTGTTACACCTTGGATAAGGCACTTAATTTTCTCAGACCTTAGGTTTCCTCATCTACAACATGAACCAGTGCAATGGAATGACCTCTCAGGTCCTTTCCAGCTCTAAATCTATGAACCTATGATAACATCCTTCACATAAACTACTAGTAAGTTTCATATTGTACATGAGTTAGCAACGATGTACTCTTAAGAGAAGATTTGCTGTATGGCAGACTTTGCTGTGCTTTCTTAAAGGAAAAGAGATGTGCAACCACCTTGCACTAATTATTATATTCTAATCCATGAGTCAATAAACAAACATTTAAGTGTCAACTATGTGCCAAGCCCTCTGTGTCCTCCTGTCTCCCCCACCTTCTAACCTTCCCAACCCCACCTATACCCCAACAATCACAGAGATCGCGTTGGTTTTCCCTGTTTTCATCCTTTATTTCTGGAAAAATTTTGTACCCTCAGAGACCTTATCAAGAAAATCAACAAGTGAACATGTAAAAAAGGACAAAGCATATGCAAAGTTTATATATGTGTGTGAGCGTGTGTATATATGTATATATACATATGTGTATATATACACACAAATATAAAATATAAACATGCATACATATATGTATATACATATATGACATGATATTATAGATGGCATAATATTACATATGTATATGTCTGGCATCACACATACATACACACCCACACACTGCATCTATAACCCTGCCTGGTTTCTTACTTCGGTAAGATGCTTTCTCCAGGATAAGCTTCATCACTTCATCACCATGGTGTGAACTCAAGCCCTGGATACCACCTCCCTCAGACTCCTCTCCACAGTGTGAGACTGGAGGCTGGAGGCTGGAGGCTAGAAGCTAGAAGCTGGAAGATGGAGTTCCACACTCCTCCTAATGCCTTCATTTATAGAGAGCAGAAACTGGATTTCCTCTGCATCTACCACTCTGCCTGGTTTCATTTGAACAAGATGTGCTGTCACCGAGTATCCCCTTGGTGTCCTACCCACCCCCTTTCTAGTTTCCTTTTGTGTGATGTCTTCCCCCATCACACTATAAGCTCCATGACAGCCAGGGCTATCTAATTACTATTATTTGTATCCCCAGTGCAGCTTAGTGCCTGGCATCTAATGAGTGATTACTGAGTTGAGTTGAATACACACACACACACACACACACACACACACACACACACACACACAAAGTTGTATATATGAGGGATATTAGCAGCTGAGGGAATTAGGAAAGGTCTAATATAGTCTTTGGCACTTGTCGATATTTGAAGGAAGTCTAAGCTTCTAAGGTAGAGGAGAAAGAGGAGTACATAGCAGGTATACAACGACACAGAGATGGGAGTGAATGGAAGACTAGTAAGTAGACTTTGGCTGGAATGTAGAATGTGTGAAGGAAAGAAATGTTTAATTAGCCTAGAAAGGTAGATTGCACTCAGATGGTGAAGAGTATTAAACACTAAATGGAAGAAATTATATTTTATCCTAAAGTCAACAGGGACAAGGAACAAGAAAACAGGAAAAATGTAGAGAAAATGGAATTTAAGTAAAAGTACAACCTGACCCCTAATTTTGCAGTACTGTCAAATTAAAATGCGTATTGTTATAAATAGACAAGTTTTGTTTTGATCTTGTTTGTTTTCCCTAGTACTATTTTTCTAAGCAGTTGAGTGACATGGTCAGACCCGTGCATTTGGAGTGCTACTCGGTAGCTGTAGTGCCTGGCACACAGTAGGCATTTAATAAATGTGTATGGACTGGAGGATGGATTGCAGAAGGGAGAGAACTGAGATAGGGGAACTGGGAATTATGAGGGCCTGAATGAAGGGGGTGATTGTATGAATATAGAGAAGGGAAGAGATTGGAAGGATGTGGTACAAGTAGAGTCTCTAAGACCTAGCAGCTGATTAACACTTTTAAGGTACAAAGTTTGTAAATTTGGGGACAGATACTACATCACGGTGTTTTTGGATTATTATGGTAAATTTATCTTTTAAGCATTTACTATAGCTAGATCTACAGATGGCCTCAGACATCATCAGGTACAACCCTCTTCTTTTACAGAAGGCACACTAAGGTCAAGTGAGCTGCCTGAGACTACACAGATTTTAAATAGCAGAGCCAAGATTCAGTCTTTCTACAAAAACACACTGTCCCTCATTGCACATTGTATTGACATGCTTGCATCTGATAGGGTTCATTTCATGTGCTGAACCTTTGGTCAAAAAGGTTTGGTCATGAATTGTTAATAATGGATTGAATTCTAAATTTTTGCTTGCCTGTACTGTATAATCCTAGATGAGTGAGCAATGTACGGGCAGCTGTTAGGAACCTTTTCCTATGGCTACGCAATGTTCAAACAGTTTGAGAACTTATTAGGTAAGCCTGTCAAAAATTATCATAATTAGCAAAATTCACATTAGCCATGGAAACACATACTATCCACAGTCTTACCCTCTGTTTCTCAGTTTCTCAGTACTTGGATGACATTAAATCTACCAGGTGCTAAACATCTAGATGAAAACAACAGAGTCATCAGCATCTCTAGATAACTAGCAGTTAGGTGGTACAATGGATAGATTGTTGGACTTGGGAGTCAGGAAAACCTGAATTCAAATCCTGTCTCAGATATGTAATGGCTGTGTGACCTTGGTAAAGTCACTTAACCTATGTTTGTCTCAGTTTCTACATTGTAGAAAGGGGATTAATATAGTCCTTACTTCAGAGACTTATTCAATCAATCAATCAGTACACTTTTATTAAGTACCCACTGTGCTATTTTAAGCACCAAGGCTACAAAAAGGCAAAAAACAGTCTCTGACCTCAAGGAGCATACAATCTAATGGGAGAGACAACAGGCAAACAAATATTTACAAAGGAAGCTATATACAGGATAAATAGAAAATAACTAAAAGAGGGAAAATACTACAATTAGGAGGGGTTAGGGAAAACTACCTACAGAAGTGAAATGTTAGCTGGAATTTAAAGAAAACTAGGGGAGTCAGTAGTTGGAGCAGAGGAGGCAGAGCATTGTAGGAATGGGGGACAGCCAGAGAGAATGTCCGGAGCTGAGAGATGGAGTGCTTGCTTGTGGAACAACCTGGAGACCAGTGTCCCTGGATCAAAGAGTACACGGAGGGGAGTAAGGTGTAAGAAGACTGGAAAGGTAGGAGGGGTTTTTGTAAGGATTAAATGAGACAAATGTACAATTTTGCAAACACTAAAGTGCTTTATAAATTCTATCTATAAAGAAAGTCTCATAAGACATATTCCAATGTTAAGTTTGTAAACATCTAGAAAATTGACTTTTTTTTCCCCTGTTATTACTTAGCCTTTGTGTTAAGATGACCTCAGCAAACCATTATCAGAGTGGTGCTGTCAGACCTTTCCCCAGGCACTGAATTTAAACGTTACCAACAGCATCTGCAGTCCTTTAGGAGCATGAAAACAACAGAGATTAGCAACTAATTCAGCAAATTTCAGAACTGGAAGGAAGGGACTTCAGAAGCTATCTAGTCCAAATTTCACCTGAAAAGGAATCCCCTCCCCCAACATACCAGGCCTTTTCTTGAAGCCTTTCAATGATGAGGAAACTTCTACTTCCCAAAACAATTTATTCCACCTTCACATTGCTCTATTTATTAGGAATGTTTTACTTTCATTAAATCTAAAAAAGAAGGAATAATGAGTTAAAGTGAGGAATGACAAGTGGACAGGCTGAGTTAAACTGATCCTCCTTCTTACCACATTTACTCATGGGGTGACCTCTACGACAACATCCTTACTTTCAGGATTCTCTTATCTCTTCCCCCATCAGTAGGCTGGTACCCTGCCTTCTTTCCATCACTACCACCACAGGTATGAAACTTCTGTAATTCACACACACACACACACACACACACACCATCTTATGGCTCTGAAGGTTAGTGTCTCTCTTTATGTATTTATGTGCTCTGTGTTCCTCTGTGTCTCTGCTTCTCTTGATTGCATTTTCAGTCCTGTATAGCCCACTTTTTTTGAAAAATAAAAGTGTTATTGATGTATTCTAGTGTTCTTACATTACAAAGATTTAGAGATTACTCACATTTTTAAGAGGTCTCTTGTAACAAAGAAAAACAGAAGTATAACTAAGAATAAAGTGATTCATCTGAAAGTGATTTCAGACATTCATATCTGTATCACACACCCCTCCTTACCTATCTATTAAAAAAGATAACAGAGATCTATTTTTATTCCCGGCCATAACCTACTCCATGGGGCAGGGGGCAGGAGGGAAGGGAAGGAATACAAAACAATTTTCTTGTAATAAATTTGCATAGTCAAGCAAAACAAATCCCATTAATGGATGCGTTCAGAAATATATATTCTCATTCTGCACCCTACAGCTGTCACATCCCTGTAATGGCTTGCGTGTTTCATAATCAGTCCTTGGTAACCATGAATGGTAATTGAATTGATCATAGTTCTTACCTATAGCTCTCACAACTGTTTGCTTTTATAGCACTATTTTTATTGTATAACTTGTTCTCCTGAATCTACTCATTCCATTCTTCATCAGTTTATGAATGTCTCAACGCAAAGTATTAGCAGCAGTGGGATAAAGCAGAAAGCCTGGATCCTAGCAGTGCTGCTTACTCCCTGTGTACAGGTGTATCTTTTCAGTGTATTATGGAACCGTGAGCAAAAAATATCTGCCTCCCTCCTCATTCTACCCTGCCCTGCCCCCATGCATAAAGAAAAAAGTCTGCAAGAAGTGCTTGGAAGTACTAAGAGGCTAAG
Source organism: Trichosurus vulpecula (assembly GCF_011100635.1). NCBI lineage: Eukaryota > Metazoa > Chordata > Mammalia > Diprotodontia > Phalangeridae > Trichosurus > Trichosurus vulpecula. The sequence goes on from NC_050578.1 coordinate 24,872,567, forward strand.
TGATTTTCCTCAGGTTAAATAGCCAGGCTCTAGCCCCCATGAAAAGCTGTCTCCTACCTGCATATGCATGTCTGTTACGTGCATCTCTGTGTACACAATAGAACTAATATGATACATTGTAACAAATTTAATGCAATGCAATACAATATAACAGTATTACATGCAAATTCAGTTCAATAAAATAAGCATTTATTAGGGATCTACTATATACAAGGCACTGTGATAACGCTGGGGGTATAAAACAACAAAAGAAAACAGTTTGGCCTCAATGAACTTTTTCTGGAAAAATGAAATTATAAGCAATCAACTGATGGTTTTAGGTGATGATGGCAGACAACTATGATTGATATTCTCACTGAAATGACCACTGTTTGTTTTTGTTTTTGTTTTGTTTTCTTTTAATCTGAATTGCCTGAGAAACGATTGTCTTGTTTTTATGGAAACCTAACCTTGATTTGTTCTGGTGTTCTTACATTATAAAGATTTACAGATTATTAGCACTTTGTAAGAGGTCTCATAATTTTTTTAATTTCTAATTTTAAGTTCACTAAAAATTATTTTGTAAATATAAATTCATACGCACACATATAAGTGTATCTATATAATACACACATGAATCATAAATATATAGTGTGTATTTTGCCAATTTGTACAATTATATTATGTATAATTTGTATATTCATACATATGCATACATTTAATTTGCACTTGATACAGCTGTTTTCAGGGGCTTTGGTGATAACTGAAGAATTTTCCTCTTATACAAATTGTACGAAATCCATTAGGTAATAATTTCCCATAATATAGATAGATTTTTAACGTAACCATATACAATACATAATGAAGTGCATTTTACAAAGTCAATAGTACATTTTAAAATGTCTCAACCAAAGAAACAGGGTGTCTTTGATATACCTTTAAATGGCTTTATTCCCAAATATAAATTCTAGGATGCTGTAATATGAAGTAATAAATAAAATAAAAATAATAATTACAAATTGCTATTTTATTCCCTATGATCCATGTGAATGATGTAACAGCTGTTTGTCTAGCTCTGTGATCCACCTGCAAGGTCATCTTTTAAGTACAATATTGCCTTACTTACAATTTGCCACCGGAGCCCCTTTGTGCTTAGTTTATATATGAAACACCCCATGTGTTGCCTGACTTAGTACCTGAAGATAACTTGCAATAAATTTAAAGTCTAAAACAATAGGGTTTGATGTGGAAGTAATAACAGCCTTTACTCTGAAGCCTGTATATTATCTGGTAGCACCCTTGGCTCATGCACATTTTGCCCACTTTTTTTGTGGGAAACATTCAAAGAAAATCTGGCCGAACATCAGTATTTAATTTTCCCCATGCTAAGTTTCAGACTCCTTCTCATTGAGGTTCAGCTGCTGGGAGTTTGAAAGGAATATTAGATTTTTGATTGTCTGTATTGGAGTACAGAGGACCCAGGATTCCATTTACTGACCTTTCTGAACCTCATCACGCTAAAGGTGCAAAAGCTCTCCCTTTTGGTGAAAATTCACTTTTTGCTGTGCTTGGGGTTTATTTTCTGGGCTTTAATAAAGCCAAGACCAAGTGTAAGGAGATCTTCAGATAGACTTAATTTGTAATTAATACAAGTGTTTTCAGGGACTTTGGCGAAAACTGAAGAATTTTCCTCTTATGCAAATTATACAAAATACATTGGGTAATAATTACTTTCCCACACTATCTCTAAGTCAATAGCCTAATTTTCTATGTGAATGAACATGTCCTATTTCAGTGTGTGTGTGTGTGTGTGTTTGTGTATGTGTGTATGCATGAGTGTATATGTGTACGCGTTAATGCTCATGCATCCTACATCTTTGCTGCCTAAGCCACACTGTGATACATTTTCTATAACTTTAGTGCTGAGATGTTGCTCTAATATCCCTCCCCTCCCCACCAGTTTTATAAGTGTTTCATCAGCTCTCACATTTTGACCTATAAATCATCAAATTAAAAGTCTACTTCTGAAGACAGGACAAAGAATTAAAAACTGATTTTCTGTGCCAAAATTGCTTCATTAGTATTTTTGAGGTAAATTATTATGACAGGTTGATTGCGATTTAAAACATCATCTTTCCTGTATTATAAGTATTTCACATTCCATAATTTTCATATTCATGTGGGCTGCCTACAAAAAAAAATTAAACAAAGGGAGAAGAGGGGCATTCACATACACAGTGTCCCCACAATTTTAGTGTAATCTGAAGTTTTAATAGTTTTAAAATGCGCCAAGACTTTTGGGACTATATAATTTCAAATAACATCTTTATTAATTTTCATCATTTATTAAGAGAATAGCTTGTTTCTAGAGCTCACAGTTCTCTGAAGTGCAGCATATCAAACCAAGCTCTCTTCAGAATTTAAATCACACAATAAAATGTACACGTATTCCCCTGCAGGAATCCTACCTGAATCAAACCAGCCTTTAATTCTTGGCAGAATGAGCCATTAATAATTTATTAATGTTCATTGTAGTTTATTCCCTATACCTTAAACACCTTAAGCCGTTTTAAGCTTGTATAAATTTCCATTCAATATTACTTTGTACAGTGTCTGAATAGAAGTAGGTGCTGTTATTATAAGGTTATGCATTCTGTTCATTGTGCTGGAGACATCATATAGCCCTAAAGAGAAGGGAAAAGCTTCTATTGTGAGCTGCCTAAATATGGGATCTTCACATGCCTTTCATATGTTGGTACGATTGTTGCTACATCTGTTCAATTACTTAATTCAAAATGCATAAAGTCTTTAAAAGGCTTTTAGATTTCCAATGGCAGGTATATATGTTTGGGTTTCTGGAAGGAGTGGAGTTCTAAGAAGGTTACCAATGTTGGCAATAGATTTTAGTGTGTTATTTCAAGGGGTAAAAGTTTGTTTTGATCACAGATAATTCCCAAGAGGCAATGGTAGTGGTATTCTACAAAATTGGGACATAGAAACACATAGAAAATACATTACATCCTTTCAACTTCAGGTTAAGTAGAGAATGCATGCAAATGATAGCCATGATCTCATACGCAACACTCCAGGATATCAGAACATTGTTCCAAGAGGGGACTCTCTAATGTTAAGAAATTATTTTTATAATATTTTCATACATAACACATCAGGCAACTCTATTCAATATATTTCAAGCCTGAAGGATTTGTCATGCAGAAAATAGGGGGGAAGAAAGTATATCTTGCTTATGATGAAATATTTTGAATTCCTTTTGAATGCTTATTGCATTTTACTTACATAATTAGGCCCATCTGTTCTACTGTTACTAAATTCTGAGCATTGTGGCAGCCTGTGATCTGATTGCAAATCATTAAGCATCATGATGGAAGAATAAACATGCACTGCATTTCCAAAGCAAAAGAGGAAATCCTTTAAGATCTTACATGTTGTGAAGACACTAACTTAAATATGGTCCTGAGGAAAAACCAAATTAATAAGTTAAAATTTCAGATGAACTTAATCTTCGAGTCATGAGTATCGATCAGTGTTAACTGATTTTTATAATAACTTTATAATAACTTTTTATACTAACTTTTTCCAGAATTCTAAAATGAGAGTATGCTAGACAAGATCCTCATTTCCCAAGGGCAACAGGTTAAAAAAAGAGCTAAGAATAATGTTTAACGACTAATAAAAAATGAAGCTCTTCATTTACATCATGGCACTGGTGTCTAGCACAGGATTGTTTAGTTTCTGACATGGAATATTTAAGTACAAAATGAAGTTGATTTAACTACATTATTTTATATCCCCCTAATAATTGCAAATTAGCTTCAAGTGAATAAAATGAAGGTTAGTGGGAGTCCCAGAAATATATAGGTTTTAAATTTATCTTACTCTTTTAACCATGTTATTGGTAGTTACAGGGATTTAAAAAAAGTTTTATTGATGTCCTTTGTTTTTCCTATCACAGTCATTTTCAAATATACCCTTAAATCTCTCCTGCCCAAGGAACCATTCCTTATAGCAAAGCTTAAAAAAATGTTCAGCGAAATCAACGACCTGACCCATCGCTTGCTTCTGATACCAAATACAACATTGCATAATCATAGCTGTCCACCATAGCATGAAAAAGAAAGAGGTACAATTTTTCATCTCTTCTTCAGACACAAATTTAGTTGCTTAATTTTATCCTGTTTAATTTTGATTTTGTTACTTTAAGTCTTTCAATTGACATTGCTTTATTTTATTATTTGTATTTTATTATTATCTTTATTCTATTATTCTATTCCTTATTTTGCTTACTTCTCTCTGTATGTCTTCCCATATCTTTATGAATTTTTGATATTTGACATTTCTGCAGATATAATACATTCATATACCGTAATTTATTTACATTTTATCCAATCAATGGCAACCTGCTTTGTATCTAGTTGTCTTAACACACACCCAGTACATATGTACAACTATGAATACTGTAATTACATAGGGGACCTTAACTTTTATCTTTGCTTTCCTTGGGATCACTGGGTCAAATGGTATCAAAGTTTTAGTCATCTTTGTTTCACATATCTCTCAATTATTTTCCAAAATGGTTGGTCCAGGGCTCAGCTCCATCAATGGTGTATTGGTGTGTATGTCCTCAAACAGACCTTTCAGCATTATTTCTGTCTTTTGTCATCTTTGCCAGATCTCAGTACGTGAGCTGAGATCTCACAGATGTTTTAATTTGCATTTCACTTTATATTAATGATTTTAAGCAAGCTTTAATATGCATGCATATAAGGAAAGGGGGAAAGAATGTGGTGAGCCTCACGTGTAAAGAGGAGAAACCTTTCACTGTGTGGCTTGCAGGGAGGCAAAGTAGATTCTCTAGCAGCCTCTCCTTTTCCAAGGGGGAGATCTGCCAGGAGGGGAAGCAGAAGGTTGGGAACAGAGGCCACCACTTTGTTCTCCTCAGAGAAAGGGGATACCGGGATAGAAGTGTATCTACCTGCTCCCTGAAATGTTGTTCCTCTAGGGGATATGAACAGGTTCCACCTAACTTCTGATCACTTCATCATTTTAAGGGGGAAGAAGGACTCCACAGTCTATATCCAAAGCTTGACCTCTTCCTCACCTAATACCAATTCCACAGTGAACACACATAACAAAATGCAGTAAAACTCATTTATCTAAATTATAGAAAAACTGGAATAAATCAATAAAGTCTCAGAGTTTGGTGGTAGAGAGAGAGACTGTGCACAAATTAAAGTATATTCAAAATGAATAAAACATATTTCTTGGGGGAAGAGGGAGGCAGGGGTGTGCTGAAGCCACTTTATATGAACTTTTGAGAGGTGAGTGTCAGATTTTCAGTGTAAACAGTTAAAACTTGGAAAATGGAAAATCTACAAATTAAAGAGATAAGAATCGGTTTTTAAACATTTACCAGCACCCTAGAGGGGAAGACCCTAAAACCTGGGGTATCTTCATATAGAAGGTGGTATTTGAGCTAAGTTTAAAATGAAACAAGGAATCAGTAAAAAAAAATAGTTGAGGTGGGGAGAACATTCCAGGCATGGAGGGGACAACCCCTGCAAAGATACCTGGGTAGGAGATGAAATTCTGTGTGTGAAGGATGAGGAGTAAATATGCAAAAAAGATTGGAAAGATAGGTTGAAACCAGGTTGTGAAGGGATTTAAATATCAAAGGGAAGTTTATATTTGGTCTCAGAGGCAACAGGTGAAGTTTATTGGGGAGGGGAATGACCAGATCAGTTTTTCACTTTAGGAAAATAACATCGGCTACTGTGTGGAGGATGGAAAGAAGTAAGGAAAAATTTAAGGAAGAAGGACCAATTGTACTCATCTAGGTAAGGGGTGATAAGGGCCTGAACTTTGAAAGTACCTGTGAAAGTGAATACTGCTACATTTCTGATCATAAATGAAGGTAATTTAATGAAACACATAACCCATAAAGCATTTTCTTTTCCTCGTCTGGAGCACACACACACACACACACACACACACACACACACACACACACCCTTGAAAATATGAAGGCTGGCTCTTTTTTATTTTACTTTATTGTTTTGCTGATTACTTGGGAAATTAAACATAAGTACTCTAGTAATAAAACAATTACCAAAGTTTACTTGTATATGTGAACATGAAATTATAGCTTAAACAATATTGAGATTACAACATATCCAAGTAAAAAGAGAAAACCTGTCTTTGATAGAACTGACTCTCTTTGTTTGTTCCATGGAAGGTATAAGTTTAATTGTTCCTTCTCCATGTTCGTTTTCTCTTATTCAGGGCTTCTCCTTGTAGAAGACATGCTCTGCGGTAAGGAAATGAGGAGCATGAGCCTTATGAGCAGATTTTAAAAAGGGTAGTGGTGATATATCGGAGAAAATATATGCTGTATAAAAAAATGCATTAGCATCTCCTAGCTTTTTTACCATTGAAACTCTAGAGGAAATGCTAGGTGATTCCTCCCCCCCCACTCACCCCCCGCACCTCCCACCCCCTGGTGGCATGCTTTGGACAGATCATAGTGGGCACTGTTCGGTTACAACTCGATTTTTCACATCTTCAGCTACCCAGCCTTTATCCATTAAGCTTTGCCAAATGAGCCTCGAAAGAATTGGAATGTGATTCTGCCGCTAACTACTTCCAGTTTTACCTACCGTATGCTCCCTACTTGGGGACTTGGCCCATCTCCTCAGCAGAGCTTTGCATGCCTCTTTCATAAGCCAGTCCTGGAAGATGATCCTTACTGACGAAACCACGAGACTGCTTTCGGGACCCCCAAGTGCTGCCAGAAACTGGCATTAAACCAGAGGTTGAATAACTGACTACATTTGGGGAATCTGTTTACAAAGATAGTATTTTATTTTCATATTAAAAGCTAAAACAATATTGGTTTCACAAAAGCAAAACAAGTAACATTTAAGACAAGTTAATATGGATACACTTTATTATGGGGACAAGGATAGAAATGGTGAGGTTTGGAAGAATTCTGTTAACAACCAGGATTATTTACTCATTTCAGCATGTGGCAAGGACCTGTCTATTAAATGACTACAAATGAGTGATATTTTTTAATATTTAGGATGGTGGATTAAAGGCTGGAAAGAACCTTAGAATTCATCTATTCCAGTCTTTTCATTTTATAGATAAGGAAACTGATTGCTGTAGTAGTTAATTATTTTCCCAAAGCTAGTAAATGCTAATGGTCAGATTGGATACGAGATCTAAAGTACTTTCTTCACAAAAAACCCATGAGGCAGGTAGCGCAAGTAACCTTATCCCCATTTTACAGATGATGAAACAGAGGCTCAGAAAGATTAATTGCCTTACCCAGGAAGTGGCAGTGTTGGAAATTAAACCTCTGTTCTGACTCTATCTCCTCACTGTACCATGCTTCCATTATTTAATTAATTATTCCGGTATAATTTTTTGGAATAAAAAACATTTTCAATGTTACTACATTTTCTTTTAGCATAGAGATGGAATAGATACTTCCTCAGTATGGTGATGGAGGGGGTGGGAAGAGAGGGAAAGACAAGGGCCTATCAGTTAAACTTAGCAGTGTATTTCGGAATATATAAAATCTGTACCCAGATGTACAAACCTGCCAACTGAATAAATACAATGAATAATTCATCTGCTTATGATGGCCAAGTCAATAAAATTGGTCAGATTCTGCTGTGTGTTTTCTTGATTATAGACAAAGCCTTTCCTGAACCCCCCAAGAGTTAAGGTCTGCCCAATCTTCCAAAAAATCTTGCCTTTATTATGCAATACTTTGTATATCTCTATATTTAAAATACTTATACATTTTGTTTAATATTATGTTTCTAATACATATCTTCCCTGAAAGATGGAAAACCATTTGAAGATAGGAGCTATTCCTAGCACTTAGCACAATACCTTGCTCAGAGTTTGTTGTTTAGGTGTTTTCAGTTGTGTTTGACTCTTGGTGACCCCATCTGGAGTTTTCTTAAGCAAAGATGCTGGAGTGGTTTGCCATTTCCTTCTCCAAGTAATTCAATAGTTGAAGAAACTGAGGTAAATGAAGTTAAGTGACTTGCCCAGGATTACATAGCTAGTAAGTGTCTGGGGCCAGATTTGAACTCAGGAAGATGAGACTTCATGACTCCAGACCCTGTTTGCCTCAGTTTCCTCATCTGTAAAAATGATCTGGAGAAGGATATGGTAAATCAGTCTAGTATCCTTGCCAAGAAAACCCCAGATGGAGTCATGAAGAGTTAGATATGATTGAAAAAGACTGAACAACAACAAAAGTATGCTTGGCACTACATTAGGCACTATGAATGAATCAATGAACAATACTTAAGGAAACAATCCGTAAGGAAACCGGTGCTTATAGACAATAAGCTCGTAATTTAATAGCAAAGACCAAGTAGCAGTAGCAGCAGCAGTGGCGGCAACCGCAGGAGTACCAATGATCAAATGCTTTAAGTTTTGCAAAATGCTTTCCATGTGTTATCTTATTTGATCATCAGAACAACTTTAGGAAGGAGATCCTATGATTATTCCCATATTTCAGATAAGGAAACTGAGGTAAAAATATAGAGAATAAACACAAAATAGTAAAATATAAGCTACTTTTGGAGGGAGGATTGGGAAAGGCTTTTGGCAGGAGGTAGTGACTGTGCTTTCATTCAGAAGGAAGAGAGGGATTCTCTGAGGCAGACACGAAGAAGCATCGTGCGAGGAAGAGAAAGAGAAGCCCACTTTAGCTAAGATCAGAATTTGGGATGGAGAGTATAATATTAAAGAAGCTTAACATTTCTCCATGATGTTCTTGGAATATTATGGAAGCTGGAAAGATAGATGGGGACCAGGTTGTGAAGCACTTTAAAAGCTGAATGTAAGAGGGGTTTTGTTTGTTTTTTCCTAGAGACAGTGGGGAGTCACTGGAATTGATTAGTAGGGGAATAGCATGGTCAGATCTGTGCTTCAGGAATATCACTTTGGGTGGCGTGTGCTAGATAGACTGAAGGGAGAAATGAAGCAGGGAGACCAATTACACATCAAAGTGCATCTCTTGAACAGTTGGAAAATAAAAGAACGAGATATGTTGGATGAATTTTGCAGCATAGAAACACTGGATTTTGAGTAAAGTTTAAAATGAAGATCATTTGTTTCTACTCTGTGAATAACTGTGCCTCTGGAATTTAAGGGAAAATGGGACTTGATGTTGCACAAACTTTAACTTTTATTAATGAAGTTTTTGAAATAATTTTGATCTGTTACCATCGAAGAGCTCATTCAGTGGTGAAAACGCAATCCTACCTGGGCCTTTCCTTTGGAGACAATTAAGTGCCCAACAAAAATAAAAGCGAGCTTCTGTGACCAAATTCTGCCATAAGGTTTCATAAATGGGAAATTCTTAAACTGAAATGCGCTGCACAGGAGGCCCATCCTATGGTAAAACCGTGATGGGGAGATAATAAAATTCCTCTCCATGGAGCTGAGTCTGTAGCATCTGCTTTAGCAGAGTGATACCTTAGAGGAAAAACAATGTAAAGGAAGTTTTATTTTTAGCTTGGGGACACTTAATGAGAGGTTGGTGAAATTGTATATCAGATCTAATAACATTTAATTGATTAACTTTGCTCTTCAACATGAGCAATGTTTAAAGTGGCTAGGGATGGGCTGAGATACCTTAAAACCTGGATTCAAACAAACTTTCATGAATCAGTTTAAATGCCTTTGGCTATTGACTCTACCCATTAAAAACATCCATGTAGCTTTTCAGATAGCAGTTACAGCTACTCAGAAGGATTAGCTTGTGTAAAAGATTGTATAAAGAACTAATTAACTTTTTAAAACTGATGATGGTAGATTGACTATTATAGGACAGTCAATTTGTAAAACTGCAAACTCTGACTGATAATTTTAGTGGTTTTCACAGTTAAGCCTATGCAAATTAAAGAACCCAGTGTCACAATGGTAAGTGTGCATATGAAAGAAAATGCAAGGAATTCCGTCCACTTCCTCTCAATATTCTCAGATTGTGTGATGTGAGGTCTAGTGTCTAGAGGAAAGTGACAGATTTTATTGTTGTTGTTGTTTGTAAATTATGTATTTTTAAAAAATCCCTAGCATAGTACCTACACATATCAACTGCTTACTCTGATGGAATATAAGATCTTTGATGGCAATGCCTATTTTCATTTTTGTTTTAGTAACCCTAACTCTGTGAGATGCCAGGAACCTTAACAAACACTTAATAAATACCTGTCTCTTACCTTTCTTTATATCCCCAATACTTGGCACAGTTTCTGGCACATAGTAAGTGCTTAATAAATGTTTATTGACTGACTGAATTGAATTAAATTTCTTCACAACATTGTTGATGAAGAAACACATCCATTATACTCCAAGCTTCCCCCTTGAGTACAATAGGAGGTATTCCTCAGACAAGAATTATTTTTTCTATAATCTTAGAAATTTAGAGCTGAAAGGTATCTTAGAGATCATTTAGTTCACCCTCCCTTTCCTCCCAACCTCCCCCTTCTCCTGTTCCACAGATGAGGAAATGGAGACAGAAGGCACAGAAGTGATTTGTCTATTCCTACAAAGTTAGTAGGTAATTAAACTGTTTTTACTGCTGTGTCTGCTCCCCCTACCAGTGCTGATGGCATTTCCTGTTTGACTCAAGAGTGGTCATCCAGAATTTCTGTTACTGGAAATTTATCACCCTATGCTCTACCTGGTGACGAGCCAGATTTAATGATAATCCTTCCTTTGGTCTGTACTTAGAGTCTTTCCAGCTTGGTAAGACCTGAAATTAGAAATTATACTTTGCAGACATAACATTTAAGAATCATGAGGCACCTCTGTACCTAAATGAAACATCAGGGTAGAATGAAACACACACACAATTTAGTGAGCATCTAATTTTCTCACTAAATGCCATATACTGTCTCTATCATAAATAGAATTTAATGTACTCTTTTAATGGTTTAACATCTTTAAAGGCTAACCCACATTGTCCCAACCTGTTTCAGTGTATTCTATGCTTATATTTCATCTAGGTCGTGGTATGGAGTTCATTTTGGCAGAAGCTGTCATTTCTACCTGCCCTCTCCTCCCTTTCCCCGTTTAAATCTAATTAAAATACACAAAGAATATTAACTGTAGTTGATGAAGTGACTCTGTGTATTATTGCCTAATAAGCTGACACAATGTAGCCAATGTACTGAGAATTCAAATTAACACTGTCATTAATGCAGAGATCGAAATCAAGGGAATTTGTCTTCTTTTGGTGAGAGCTAATTGAAAGAGAGCTTAGAGAACATAGTTCACAGACAAATGGGTACAGTGTTTACTTGAGAGATTCCAGTTTAGTTTTACTTCATCTCATATTAACCTTTTAGCAGTTTCCAGGTCTACAGCTACTGAACTGTCTTATGGTGTGTGCGTGTGTGTGTTTGTGTGTGAGTGTGTGTGTATGCATGTGTGTGCATATTTGGGACCATATATGTGATTAAGTTTTATAGTTAAATAAGCACATGGTTACTATTATAAATAAAGGATTGAAAAATGGTTCATAGCATACGAATAACTTTGGAACTGATGTTCGCAGAAACATGGTTTCTTTTCAGTTGCCTTCATGGATTTAATAAAAACAAATATCTCAGTGTGGTGTACATCTCAGGGTTCACCAATTTTTGTTTCTTTTTTTTGTTTTTGTAGGACCATAACTTGCCTAAAACGGTGCCCACTTCAGTCTGCTTTGAGAGAACGGGAGGACTATGGGGTTGAGGGATGGGATGATTGGATGTGGTGGTATAGGATGCAGAGATGCAAAACCTGAGTAAGAGGTGGAAGACCAATCAGAATCCTGAAAGTTAGGTGGGGCTTAGGGCTATGGACAATTGCAAGGTGGGGAACAGGACAACGGTTGGAGAGGGGATGTGGGAGCAAGCATGCCCATCATATCAGTACCCTGGGGCACAGATACATTGACCTCATGATGGTGATGACTGGTTTTCTGCCCTTATTGATATTTTTATCTTTCACATACCAGAGCAAGCATAGTGGACCTTAAAAGCATGGCTCTCCATTTTCAAAGTATGTTGATTTTTCATTTGAGACTTTTATGTACTTTATGCAATGTTCTGTTTAACAGGATCAGCAGCTGAGGATTGATTTCATCGATTTAAAAATCATCTCATCTTGGTATTAACAAAGATTATCCAATTTCATTTGATTTGAAAAAAAATCCCTCCCTACCTCCCAACCCCCATCTCCACCAGTTGAATAAGGACAGAGATGGGAACTGAACCTGTAATCGTATCTGCTCTGGAATTCTAGAAGGAAGAAGCTCTCCCTACCAATTGAGACAGGCATTTTCTTTGAAAATTGTATTCTTAAATAGTTGCCTATAGTTGAATAGGAACAATAAAGAAATATGTTACTCATCTTAAGTAGATTCTAGTCTCCTAGATATTTTACATATCTTCCCATTCCCTGTCAAATACTTGTTCGTCGGAACCAATGCTCCTAGCAGGCCAAAAGCTTAGGCTGGAAAAGGGGGAAGGGCTGGGAGCAAGTAGAAGAAGAAGGAAGCAGGAAAAATGCAGGAGACATTTGAGTAGAAATACAGCCTGATCCCTAATTGTGTAGTACTGTTGAAATAAAGTGCATTTCTTAACAAATAGACAAGTTTTGTTTTGCTTCAGTTTGTTTTCATTAGTACCATTTCAAGCAGAAAAGTAACTTGACATAGTGGACAGAGGGCTGGTCTTGAAGTCAGTGAGATCTGGATTCAAGTCTCATCTCTGACACATATTGCTGTGTGACACTGGACTACTTAACTAATCTTTCAGTATTCTAGGCAATCCTTTCACAATAGAAATTACAGAGACAGTGATGACCTGTATCAGTAGAGTTCCCTCACCAAGAAAATCACAGGTTTCTAGTCCCTATCCTTATCTTTATTATCTCAAGCACCTAAAGGCGGCATTTTAGAAATTCCTCAGTAGGCTACAACTTTCTATAGTAGGTTAGTAGTAGTAATAGTAGGCTATTTGTTTCTAACCTATGAAAAGTCCAAAGCAGCGGTGGGGAACCTGTGGCCTCGAGGTCACATGTAGTCCTTTAGGTCCTCAAGCGTGGCGCTTTGCCTGAATCCAACTTTACAGAACAAAGGAAAGAAAAAAGGATTTGTTCAGGAAGTTTGGATTCAGTCAAAGGGCCACACTTGAGAACCTAGAGGGCCACATATAGCCTCGAGCCCACAGGTTCCCCATTCCTGGCCCAGAGTATTAGTTAGAAGAAACAGCATGCAGATAAAATGACCAACTAAGCAGTGCATGATAATGCATGATTCTTGCCAGCGATAAACAGCATTTTCCACTTAGCCTTGTTATAGTAATAACATCAGTGATCATTCCTTTGGCCTTGGACTAGAAGCAAGAGCCCAAGAGTAAAGCAACATTTCTTCTGGATACTTGGTATATCTCTAGGAGATGTAGTAATAATTAGTAATAATAGCTAACATCCACATGGGGCAACTAGGTGGCTCAGTGGCTAGCATACGGAGCCTGGAGTCAGGAAGACTCACCTTCATGAGTTCAAATCTGGCCTCAGACATTTATTAGCTATGTGACCCTGCACAAGTCACTTAACCCTGTTTGCCTCAGTTTCCTCATCTGTAAAATGAGCTGGAGAAGGAAATGGCAAAACACTCTAGTATTTTTGCCAAGAAAACTCCCTAATGGGCTCATGGAGAGTCAGGCGTGACTGAAATGACTGAAGAGCAACAACAATATATAGTGCTTACTACGGGCCAGGCGCTGTGCCATGCACCTTACAGTTATTACCTCAGTTGATCCTTACAACAAATCCTGGGAGACAGGTGTTATTATTCCCTATTATGCAGGAGGAAATTGAAGCAAACAGAGGTTAAGTGACCTGAACAGGGTCACACAGCTAGTAAGTGTCTGATATGAGATAAGGGCTCTATCCGTTGAGTCACCTAGCTTGCTGACTGTAACTTACTTGGCCCGTAGCATCCATACCTTTACTATGATCCAATATATGATTTTAATAGAGCTAATAGGCAAATGATAATTAAAAATAGTAAAAGAGTTAAAATGGGCTGCTTTTATTATCTTTTTTTATTCTTTCAAATAACTTTTCATGTAGGTTTTCCCATGTTGTCCTCAAAGCATCATTGTAAGCTACATAGGAATGGTGGTGTAGCCCTCCCTTAACACAGTAGGAAACCAAGGTACAGAGAGATTGAGATGGGCCTCAGCTCTTTATCTGGGTAGTTGAAGGGCTAGGATTCAAATCTACACACCGAGGCATCTGGTACAATATTACTCCCATGCCACAATGCTCCCTCAAGACTTGTTTTAGTGGTTTAAAGATGTTACTTACAGGTAAATGATTTTTTTAAAAACATCCTCCCTCCCCACCTCCACTCTTTGGTGGTCAGTATACATATACGATGATTGGGACTACAGCTATTATGCTCTGCTTGGCAGACTGGACTTATGATCTTATTACTGTGGGGAAATCCTAGTGTGGAAACTCTTTCTACCAATGAACACCACCTGTACAGCAATAATTGATAGTCTTAGTTCTAGGAGACACTGAAAGATTAAGTGACTCTCTCTCGTTTACATAACTAGCATGGCTAGACCCGGAATTTTCTGATTCCAACTGGCAGTAGGTAGCATTGTGGATCGGGTGCTGGACTTGAGCATTAGTCAAGGGTTAGACTGCTATAGTGGGTAAGAGCACTGGGGCTGGACTTGGGGTTCTGGAAGAACTGAGTTCCAATCCTGCATCAGTCACTAACTAGCTATGTGACTCTACACACATCATTCAATTTCTCTGAGCCTCAGTTTCCTCATCTATAAAATAGAGATAATAATAATAATACCTATCTCTCCTCAGGGTTACAGTGAAGATGAAATGAGAGAGCAGCTAATTTTGCTGCAAAAAAAAATGCTACCTGTTATTCATTGTATCATGCAATCTGTCTCTCGAAAAAACAGGATCATAGATTCAAAGATGAAAGAGACCTTTGAGATCATCTAATTCAGTTAGGTGGCATGGTGGATAGAGCACTAGGCCAAAGTCAGGAAGACCTGAGTTCAAGTTTGGCCTCAGACTAGCTGCACGTGATCCTGGGAAAGTCATTTAACCCTATTTCCTCGTCTGTAAAAATGATCAGAGGAAGGAAATGGCAAACCACTCCAATATCTTTGCCAAGAAAACCATAAGCAGCCTCACCAGGAGTTGGACATGACTCAAATGACTGAATAACAATAATAATCCAACTCGTTCGTTTTATAGTTTGTAAAGCTGAGGTCCAGAGAGGCATCTTGCTTAGAGGGAGTAAGAGCAGTGGATTCGGAGTCAGGAAGATCTGTGTTCAAATGCTTCCTTAGATCAGTGTTTGAATCCTTCCTTAGATCTTTATTAACTGTGTAATCTTGGGTAAATCATTTAACCTCCCAGCCTCAGTTTCCTCATCTGTGAAATGGAGATCACATTTGCAACAGTTTCACAGATTTGTGGTGAGGGTCAAATGAAATAACATATAATTTTTTTTACAAAGTTAAAAGTGCCGTGTGAATAGAAAGCTATGATGATGATGGTGAGGATGATGATGATGTGGTGATTTGGTAAATGTGGTAAATGGCAATGGGGGATTTGAACCAACATCCTGACTCCAAATCCTTTGTCTTTTTCTACTGTGGCACTATGATTCAATTAAGTCAAATATATGTGAAACCCTGTGTGTCTCTACGTGCCTAAATTTATTTAGCCTAACCCTCGAATTTGACAGATGGCCAGGGAGAAGAATCATTCTTACTGAGATCAAAAGGGTAGACAGTGGCCAAACTGTTTGTCAAACCCATTTCTTTTACATATAGATTGAGGATGCTTTCTCTTATACTATAGCCTATTAGGTAGAGATTACCTGTTCTTCAAAAAAAAAAATTCTGGTGTTTTAAGGGTTCCATGGACTTTTTAGGCTGTTAGAGTATTTAGAAAAGGAGTCAGAACATTCTACTTGTTTGTTTGTTTGTCTTTTAATGCTTAACAATGATGCTAAAGAGACTTAGCCTTCAGGGGGAATGTCTTTGGAAATCCTAAAGCCTAGGGAGGGTGTTGGGGAGGAAGAAATTAAGATGGAAGGTAGAATAGAAAAGTCTAAGCAAGGAAGAGTAAAGGGAAAATAGTGCGGGGAGCAAAAGAAGGAAATTTATTTTAAAAAATTATAATAAGGAGTGATGAATGAAAGTACCATCAAAGGTATAGCTTTAAGCATTTAAGCATTGTAGTGGAAAGAGAATTAGATTCAGGAAGGCCTGAGTTTGAATCCTGCCTCAGACACGTATTAGCCAGGTGACCTTGGGCAAGTCACTTAACCTCAGTTTTCTTATCTGTAAAATGGGCATAATAAAACCCCTACCTCACAGTGTCATTGTGAAGATCAAATGAGATAAAGTCCTACAAACCTTAAAGGACTGTATAAATATAAGCTATTACTATTGCCCCAGGTTTGTACCCCAAGCCTGGTTTAATGGTTTAATTTGGTGAGTTAATGTATCATTGCCTTTCTATCCTGAAAGAGATAACAGTTTTTGCCAAGCTCATTCCTTCCAGAGAGCAAATTAAAGAAGGGATAAAAGAGTCTAAGATTCTCACTGGACTCTAATTTTTAAATTAAATTAATTTTTTCATTAACAATTTTTTTTTCTCCCTCTTATCTTCAGCATCCATTAGAAGGGGAAAAATAAAGAAAAACAAAATCCTTGTACAAATAGGCAAAGCCAAGCAAAATACATTCCCACACTGGCCACGTCCGAGCCCATCGTACATTTTATAGAAACTGTTCTTTAGTTCTTTTAGCCATCTATGGAACAACCCAAGTCTTTCCTTGCTTTGATATTACAAAAGATTACAATAATGATGATAATAATAATTATTATTATATGAGCTATTTATATAGTCCTTACTATGTGCCAGGCACTGTATTTATTAAGCACTTTACAAAATACTACCTCATTTTATCCTCACAAGAACCCTGCAAGGTGGGTACAATTATTGTCCCTATATTATGGATGAGAAAACTGTGGCAAACAGATGTTAAGCGATTTGTCCAGGATCACACTAGCCAGAAATATCTGAGGCCACATTTGAATTCAGGTCTTCCAAACTCCAGTGTGATACCTAGCTACCTCACTAGTTCATTAGATCATAGATCTAGAGATTAAAAGGTCCTCACATGCTATCTTGTCCAACCCTCTCCTTTTACAGATGAGGAAACTGAGACCCAGAGAAGTGAATTAACTCGCTTATATTCTTACAAGAACTAGGTGGCTGAGTTGCGATTTAAGTCAGGTGCGTTGACTGCAAATCCAGGTACTATGCATGGCAAGATGCCAGGCTATGTGGATGCTTGGGAAGTTGAATGCCAACTGAGACATGTCTGGGGCCTGCCTGAAATAGTGGGCTGAATGAGGTAGTCACGAATCAGTAGAGCAGGGCTCTAGGCTGGATGTTCTGGAATTGAAAGAGTTAAAACCTCCAGAAAATAGTTTCTGGAAGAGAAACAGGACATTTTTGGAAATAAGGTGTATTCAAACCATTAGCACCATAGCAAATATATTATTGGCTAGCCAGATAAAATTGCAAAGTAATTTTAAATGCTTGAAATATAAATATAGAAGGCAAAATGAGCAATTAAAGCAGGTTTGCTAGATTGGAATAATGGCCATTACCAGTGACTGTGAACCAATGAATCTTTGCCTAAAGCAGTGCAATAAGGCTTTTCATAACTTTTTGTATGCATAGTAAAGACTAAATTTGTTGCAGCATCCACAGAGATTTAAATTAATTTCAGAAAGAAAATTATTACATTAATTTGTTTTCATCGAATATAATTTAGAATTAGTTATTCAGTAAGGGTTTTCCCAGTAGCCTTTAATAAAATGATAGAGATGGGCTTATGGGGAGAGAATCTTAATTGTTCAGCATTCCATTGCTGTTTGACTCATTTTGGAACTTAGATATTAGTAGGAAACCGCTTCAGTAAACGAGTGTTTGTAAACTACTGTCCCTTACTCCCAGCTCTGCTTTAGGATTATTATTACCTTTATACCACAAATGTGCAGCACACACACACACACACACACACACACACACACACACTGCACATGAGGCTCTATTATTCACTATTATTTGAAGGGCAATTCCATTGTTTTCCAAACCATTTTATCCACAAAGCAGTGAATTTGATTAGATAAGTACAGAAAAGATACTGTTCTAATTGTACTAAGAAAATGCATCAACCTACTAAATAAATAATACCCCAATGGTTTAAATAATACAATTTCCAAAGGTACTTCACAGAGTGGGTTAATGCAGATCTAGCTGATCTTTGGTGGGACATAGTGAAGGTATACAAGGGCTAGGATTAACATCTGCTCCCACGATGCAGGAGGAAATCTGATAGATGATGTTTTTGTCCCGTATGATTCACTCATGCCCATATTGAATTGTGTGTGTATGTGTGTATGTACACGTGCCTGAATATGTGTGTGTGTGCTTTGAAAGGTATAACATGGAGAAAAAGACAATGATCTCTAGAAAGAATACCATCTGATTTTTAGTAGTATACTTGGAGAATTCTAGTATTGTGCTATACTTTCCATAGCTTTCAAGAAAAAGCGATTATCCTTAAGGGAAACGGAGAGAGGCGGAGAGAGGGGGGGGGAGGTGAGAGCAGGAATTTCTAAATTATAGGAATATCATGAGAAGGAATACAGAGGTTAAGGTACAATTTATAGAACAGAAAATGGGAGATAAGTTTAAAGAGGTGTATTGAGGCCAAGTTAAAGAGGACTTTGAATATCAGGCTAAAGGGTTATAAAATGTGTAGAAAACAATGTTTTAGGGAGAAAAATCTGGTTTGCCATCATAACCACTTTTACCATCATAATAGACAATATGGTACATTGGGAAATAAAAACGAATAAAAACAAAGCAGTGGATTTGGAGATAGATGATACGGATGCTAATCCCAAGAATCCCACTTACCTGTATCACCTTGGGTAAGTTATTTAACATCAATAGGATTTGGTTTCTTCATCTATAAAATGAGGCTGTTAAGGAGTAAATAACCCCTAAGGTCTCTTTGAAAAGTATTTGATTTGAAAAGTACTTTGCATCTTTTATCTCATTGCAGCTCGCAAGAGATGTGCTAGTCAGGGCTTTAGATTTGAGAATCATTCAAAGGGAAGTGATAGTTGCAATTAAGAAAGTGGCTTTATTAATTGTCTCATTTTTCCCATTTGTAACAACAATGTGGCTTGCCACTACTGTGGCTATGTAAAACCAACAACACCAGCACAGGTTCTTGGATCTGCTTTTCTGAGGAAAGCAACTTTAAGGGGTTAACAATCTCACTTTAATCAAACTTACACATATCATTCACTTAGTTCAGGGGAAAAGCCAGCATCCTGAACTTCAGAGCAAATACAAACAGAAATTACAGAGACAATATAAACAGATCAACATTTCTGTCTAACCAAGTCACAATATACATAGTTACCAGAGAAGCACCAACATCTGGGTTTCTTCAAAGATGGGACGCTCCTGACAAGGGCTGCCTAGAGTCTGGCCAAATCACATGACACTCCTCCAGCGAATGAGAGCTCCAAACAAAATGCTCACCTCTGAGTTTATATACCCTTTTAGGTCCCAAAGGCTTGACATCTAATCAGCAAAAGGGTGTGGGCCTGGGGCTTAGCACCTAGCAAGACTTTATCAAAGCCTTGATTACTTTAGCATTCTAAAAGAGAAAACAGTAAAAAAAAAAAAAAAAGTCTCACCCTGCTTAACATTATACCATTATAGTTTTAAGATTGTGTTTTTGTGTTTGTGCTATTCACTGAAAATCAGTCACCTGTTTGTGTATATGTAATTGTTAGATAGAATATCCAACTAACCTGAATCCCACTTCTCTGACCAGAGTTAAAGTAGTTAATTCAATTTTGTTGAATATGTATTCAGCACCCAAAAGGTGTATGGCCCACTAGTAGAAACTATATTCTATACTGTAGTAACTGCCAATATTTCTCTCTAAGGATTTCTCAGTGACTGCAACTGATTTCACAATTCTTTTTCAAGCAGAGTTCTAGTTGACATGAAATTGGAATTTGCCTGATGAAAGATGGGATCCAATTGACCAGATCACATGCTAAAGAGCAAGTAATTATAAAACAGAATAAGAATCATGTCACTGTTTTTAAAGTGAGTTGATTTTGATGGAGCTGGCAATTTTGCATTATGTTTTTAAATAGCATAATTCAGTTTATAATGGACTTTGTATAAAATTTACATTTATAGTTTGAGATCATTATTCACTTCTTCACCAATATATAAAAATAAAAGGAAGAGGAGTTTCCATATTTCTGCATAGCTTATTCATTTGAAGATCAGTATGAATTTTTTCCTAAATTTGCAGTTTCTAAAACTGTGGTACTTCCAATATCTATGAATCTTAACATTTGTAAGAATTCATGTGTAAATTTTTTCTTATTTTATTTACAAGTTTTGATCTTATTTTAATTTCTGAATATATTTCTTTCTCTTAACCTATAATGAGGCATACTTTGTAATAAAGATTAGAAAATTAATACAAAAAGAATAGCTTATTAAAAACCAGCCAAAAGATCTATGGAAGTATATGCAGGACTCCTTCTTAGTTCTCCACTTAAGCAAAAAAGGGAGAGAAATACAATTTTTCAACACATTTTTAGAGCAAAGTTATCATAATTACACTTCATTCAGTTTCACTTTGTTGTTGTTTTCCTTCCATTTACCAGTGTAATCAAGCTACACATAGTTTCTTCATTGTACTTACTTTGCTCCAATAGCCACCTCTAAAGAACTATCCTTTTTTTGAATTTTGAAAGAACAGGAGATAGTGTCACATGGTAGCACAGGATTAATCTTTTGTTTTCTGAGGCATTAAATTAGTAACAGAAATTAAACTGTAAATGTAAAAATAAATCCAGATGATACGAGATATCATGAGCTTATATATGATATATTATTGTGTACTCATGTTTTAGTCTTGTCCAACTCTTTGTGACCCATCTGAGGTTTTCTTGGCAAAGATACTGGAGTGGTTTGCCATTTCCTTCTCCAGCTCATTTTACAGATGAGGAAATGAGACAAATAGATTTAAGTGACTTGCCCAGTGTCACACAGCTAGTAAGTGTCTGAGGCCAGAACTTAACTCAAGAAGAGGAGTATTCCTGACTCCAGGCCTGGCACTCTATCCATTGCACCATCTAGCTTTCCATATGATATATACATGTTATAAAGAACTTAAGCTTTTAATCTCCACCCCCCCACTCCAATTGCTAGTCGTAGTAGTAGCTTACTGTGGGTATCTTCTCTCACACCTTGAATTAGCTAGCCTCTATTATGGCCCTGATAACACATTGCTAGCACCATTGTGGTCAACCCACAAGGGACCTTCATATGAAGGTTAATGTGTTTTGCCCAGAAGTACTTAAAGCAATTTTTAAAGCTACATGTTTGGATATTCTGTCTATCCTATAAAACAAAAATTTGGAAGTCATAACTACATCCTATTAGTTACCTGGTATAATTAGAGAAGGATAATTTTTAAAGCCCTCAGGATAAGACAATTGCATACCCTATCTAGAAAATCTCAGAGATTTAAAAAAATGGGTAAAAGGGCAGTTATGATAAGCTTTCTTTTTTATATTTTTAAATGCCATCTGATGGCTGATTCTGTAGAAAGAGAATATTAGATTTTCAATATACAAGGTATTCCTAAAGTCTGGACACACAGGCAAAAATGCATATCTTCAAGAAATGAAATGAATGAAATTTTCAACAACATTTTATTTAATTGGAATATTAACAAATAACATCTTCAATATGATTTCCATCATTTGTGATGCAAAGGTTAATGCTCTTTGCGAGATTCACACGAACTTGATGCACTAACTCCACATTGTCTTCAGTTTTAGCACATTCACTCTTTAGGCGTTTAATCAAGTGTGTTGCATCTGTGATTATCATTGGGTACACCTTCTCCTTTAGCATACCACAGAAAAAAGAAGTTAGGGGGGCTAAGGTCTGTTAATATTCCAATTTCTTAACAATATGCATTTTTTCTATGAGTCCAGACTTTAGGGACACCCTGTATTTTTCATTGTAAGACCAATACTCACATTTATGGTATTATGGTTAAATCAGTAATAATCAAATCCATAAATCATGTATTTAATTGCCTATAATAATTGTTTTGAATTCTACTCCTTTACACTTCAAGGCATTAATTCATATATGTATGTATATATAGAGATATTTATGTATATATGCATATCTTTGTTTAGGGGAAAATAGAGACAGAGAGTTCCCTATATCAATTGAATCAGAAGTCTACACTCTATTTTATGTGTCTTTATGCATATATATATATACATGTATAATGTTTGAGGTTTGTATGTGAGATGTATGATATTTGTATATCTGTGTGTGTATGTATACACACACATAAATGTAAATAGAGACTTTTAGAAGGGTTTTGCTCTTATAAACTTGACCCCCCAGAAAGCACATTTCCTTAAACAAAGAGCAGAAAAAGAGGATTTTATATGACACCATGACTCTCTATCATATACAACTTTTTAAAAGTATGTGTTACATATAATATAGTACTTCCAGTGATGTCCTGTTTATCTGTGTCTCCTTCTGGAGAAAGAATTATGCTTTTTCTGCTCTTCTTTTTGGAAGAAATCATAGAATAATGAGGAAGGGGGAGATTCTTCTTCATACCTCCTTTTTACAATTCCTGTCATAATCAGCTAATTTTAAAAACTTAACTAGATAGCATAGATTGTGGTTGTTGTTGCTCATTCTTGTTGTTGTTGCTGGAGACTTTTCTAGGTTGAAGCTTCTGTAGCCACTCATGGCTTGAATCCCCCTACCAATCAACAAGGAAACTTTTTACCTATTCCATTTCTGACCTAGGAGACTTCATCCTTCCTCAGGCAGCCTAGTTCCCCTTCACTTTCAGTTTCTGGAGGACCATCATTTTGATGCCAGACTTAGTCCTCCCCAGTAGCAGAGATTGCAGGTATACATTATCACATTTTACAATCATTGTAAATTATTAAGAAATTTTGTAGATTTTTTTGATTAAGTCTCTTAATGTTAATTAATGATCAGTACTTAGTTTGATGACACTCTGCTAGGTGACTAACTGAAGAAAGCGAGTAAAGGTGATTTTTAAATTGTCAAATGATGTTATTTGCTAAGTTTCCATATACACATGCAAACTGAAAGAAAAGGCAGAGAACTATTTCTATCATTTATATGAATCATTTAGGTGGCAGAGGAAGTACAACTGTTACTGTTTTTATACTTTATAGACGGCTGGTTTTATTCTTGATGTAAGTACATATGATGAAATAAGTTATCTTGTATAATTTGCAACTATCCAAAGTAGGAAATAAGTAATATTAGGAAGTGATTTGGTTACTTTTCAGATCAAAACCAAGCATGAGTCATGTTTCTAGGCTTTCCTTTGACTATGTCATTATTTAAGTCTCAGGAAAAAAAATTCTAATATGTTATACAACTCACCCCCATACCACACATACATGGACATAAGCACATAATAAGTTGTATTTTTCTTTTCATATGTAGGAGGACACTAATTTTATCCCTTCTTGAATCTGGGAGTAGGGGGTGGGCAGGATGCCCGATGAAAAGTATATTAGTAGTCTCTCTTTCTGGACAGCAAAATTGAAAGCTTTGTTCAGTAGGTTGCTGAGTTGCTAGAAAGCCTACAAGATATCCTTTGTTCCAAGTAGAATCTCCATATAGGATTTTATATTTAATTTAATAACTATTACACTTAAATTTTAAAAAGCAATGGGACAAGTACAAGGTAGGAGAGATGAGATGACAGTTTATATTGAAAGGACTTATGGGTTTTAATGGACTTCAAGTTCATTATCGAGCAAGTTGCGACATGTTAGCCGAAAATACTTAATAGATATATAGTGATTAATACAAAGAAAGTGGTCATATTCATTTAACAAATACTTCTTGAATGCCTATTATATGCATTGTATTGTACTACGTGCTAGGGATTCAAAGACAATAATTAAAAAACAGGTCCTGACCTCAAGGGCCATGCATTCTAGTATAAGACACAACATGGAAATAAGTTACACTTATATACATATATACATATACATATATGTATAGTCACATTTATAGATTGTTATAATGTGTGTATATGTATACATTATGAGTTGAGATTGGAATTAAGTGAGAGAGAAAGGGTCAGACAAGAATTTTATATGTATGTGTGTCCCTGATTGCCTTACTTTCCTCCTCTGTAAAATGAGGGCAGTAATCTATCTATCTGTCTATCTATCTGTCTGTCTGTTTGTCTGTCTGCCTAGACACGTACATATACATATATGTATGTATACATGTGTATAATATGCACACACATGCTTATATACACACATATATATAATTCTAATCTGGTAATATAAATAATAATATTATATATAATATAAATAATATAATAATATAAATCTAATCTGGTAACTCCTCTCTCATTTTCCTTCACTCCCAACTCCTCATCTCTTACATAGCCACATACATAAAAGCACACTTTTTTCCCCCTTGATCTAGGAGTACAATTTTTTAGGTTCAAAAGCTTCTAGGTTACGTGGTCACTATCTCTTAAGGAGGCTTACCTTGCAAGTTTGACTACTTCCCACCAAATGCTAGTTGCACAAAAGACCATCACAAATAGTGAGTAACAAGCAGATGGTAAACAGAAATTGGAATTCTATGGATTAGAATCCCAGAAAATTCTAAGAGTGAATGAACTCTTTAGGTTGTAGTGAGATGGAATTTCACTAAATCAAGAGAAAGGCTGATTTCACCCAAGGAGAAATTACCTGAAGTCTCTAGGGAGATAAACTGTAAATCAGAGACATATTAAGGAATCCCCTTTCCCTATGCCTACCTTCCAAAGACTCTGCCTTTCCACATGCATCAAGTTATTTTCTAAGAGACTGTAATCAGATATTTCCTCTCTCAAAGAATTAAGAATGTCTCTCCTTTCCAAAGCTCTGGAACAGACTTCATCCCACTCACTATTATGTTGGGTCACAGTAGCATTTTAACCACCAATCTAGAATCAGCTGTCAGCATGAAGTACGGTGCTGTTCTTCCTTTACCGACCTTAGGTGGGCGTTAGGGTACATAACGAACGAATTTTATACATCCTTCAATGTCACCTAAAATGTTACCTACTCTACAAAGCCATCCATAACCAGGTCAGGATAGAGCAAACTCCCTGTCTTCTAAATGTTTATATTAAATGTTAAAGCCAATTCGTGTTCATTTTATATTTACTGTCACATTCAGTCATTTTTCAGTTGTGTCTGACTCTCTGTGACCCTATTTGGGGCTTTCTTGGCAGAGATGCTAAAGTGCTTTGCCATTTCCTTCTCCAGCTCATTTTCCAGATAAGGAAACTGAGGCAAACATGGTTAAATAGCCTGCCCAGGGTCACCCAGCTAGTAAGTGTCTGAGGACAGATTTGAACTCAGAAAGTTGAATCTTCCTTACTCCAAGGCTGCCATTCTATCTACTGTGCCATCCAGTTGCCCTCTGTCACATTAGTCAATAAATATTTATTGACTGATCATTATGCAGAGATAACTCTACTTTCTCTTCCCACTGCACAGACAGTCTCCTTTTCAGATCTAAAACGCTTGTCTTGTCCCACAGCTAAGCATAGCCATCTCTATGTGTATAGGCAATCCTCCCCTATTGAGAGGCAAGCGGGAGAGGCTCATTTCTTCCACAAGAGTGATCATCCCTTGCAATGACACTTTATTTCAAGTGGTAGGCTGGTATGGATCCTTTTTACAGCAAGAATGTATCTCAGAAAATGAAAAGAAGCATCACCAGGAGGATAGATTGTTGTTTCTTTTACTGAACTCTGACAGTAACTAGGGAAGCAGGGTAAATTAGAAGCCATGTGCACAGCAAGGACATGGAGTTCCTGGTTTGGCAACATCACCCTTTAAATCACACTGAGCTTTGTGTGTTCATCAACATTTCCATTTAATTTTTAGCAACAGGCATCATTAGCCCTTTTGTGAAAAAAAAAATTTAACGAAACAAGTATTTATTTGTATATTCATTTGTTGCATCATCCTAAAATTTTAGCATTCATCTTCATAGTTATTTTCACAAACTTTTGGGGTGTTTCTTATTTATAGCCCCCTTGTCCTCATGATTTACATTATAGATCTAATGAGGTATAGATAGTAAGAGATATGGATGGAAGCAAAGCACGATTTCTGTGGAAATTGCAGCTGTGATAGCTTCTCAAATCCTCTATTTAACTGGTTAATTCAAATGTCCTTCCACAAGTGACTTTTTTTACATGGATACCAAACTCCAGTCCATTGAGAAATCATAATGTCTCTGTAAGATTTCATTTTCAGCCACATTGAGCCAGTCAGAAGAGTTTGCAAGGTGATATTTATCAGCACAGTATTTTTTTTTCTAAGGCATCGTTAGGGAAGAGGGTCCAGTTAGAGCAGGAGTTCTTAATATTGGATTTTTGGAACCCCAAAAGGTCTGCAGATGGATTTCAGAGGATAGGAAAAATTACTTCTTTATTTTCTCTAAATTCAAATTACTTCAGATTTAGCATTCCTTTAATTATTTAAAAACATGATTATAAAAAGGGCTTCATTAGACTTCCAAAGGATTCCATGCTACTATATATATGTGTATATATATATGTAAATTAAAATGTTAAAAGCCCTAGCAGAAATATTGTTTTAAGAATAGCTTTGAGTGAATAAGTTATTTTGACTATTATAAATACCCAAATTAATTATAAAGGACACATGAAGAAAGATCCTAGCTGCATCCAGAGAAAGAACTGATAATTGGAAGTATGTATAGAAGAATTTTACATATATGTATATGCATTATATAAACATACACACACACACAGACTTATTTGTGTCTAATGGTAGCTATGGGGTGGGGTAGGGAGAGGGGAGAAGAAAAAAAGAAAAGGAAAAAGAAAAAAAGAAATTTATATATTAACTTTATATTTAAAAGGAATAGCAAGTTGTACATAATAGATTTACAGTTTCTTGTGCAATCACCTTTTTTTATTATCATACTATGTTACAGGAAGAAAAGAAAAGCCTCAGCAGAAATGGGTTTGTATAGTAGGATGAACTTTGGACAGAGTCAAGATAACAAAGTCCGGAGCCTCAGCTCTGTCCTTTGGTTATGTTACTATGCGCTTAAGCAAATCCCTTGACCTCCTGGGGCTTCAGTCTGACTTTTGGGGGGCCTGTAAAATGAGAGCGGTCATATTTGATGACAGCTAAAGTTCCTTCCAATGCTAAAATCTTGTGATTTACTATGTCTCATCTCTTTCAGTTAGAATGTTAGCTCCTTGTCCATAGATAGTTTACTCCTTGGTATTTATTTACCTTGTGCTTAGTACAATGCACAACACATAGTAGGTGCTGTGCAAATGTTTGTTGATTGACTAAGCACATGGGCCCATCTTTATTATGATCTAATTAGTGTGCTTATTCATGTGAAGGATGGAGATCCCAACCCATCTGTGTATATTTATCCTATTTAGCTCTTATCTGGGACTGCCCAGAAAGCTACCACAGGGCTTATCCCAGGCTGCTGGGTACCTTTCCGGAGAGCTCTGGATTTTGTGTGGATGACAGCGGAGCACAGCCTGTCTCTATTCTTTATTTTCACTAGAGGATCAACCCTCTTGTTTTCCATTTATACATTTCTCTGCTGCCATCCTTTTGGATCCTTCTTAACAATTACTAATTTAAAAGGTGTTATAACCTGCTCACACCCATCACGGACCTTTCCATAAGTCTTTGGATGATTACAAACTTCACTTTTTCTGAAGACTACTGCATGTCATGACTCACAGCCATATAATATCACATTACTGGAAAAGCATCGATGTGAAAAAGGTAGACCTTTATCATAGGGAGAAGCTTGAACAAAAAGAATTTTGTGATTTCTAGCCACTCTCCTCATCCCATTCAGCTGTGCAACAAGCTCACTGTACATTTGCATGATATGTCCAAGAAATATGGACCCAAAATGACAATTTTAATTTATATTTTTGAATGATCCTAGATTTAGAGCTGGAAGAGACCTTAGTATCCCACTAGTCCAACCCCCTCATTTTATAAATAATGAACTGATGCCCAAAGAAATAAAAATGATTTATCCAAGTTCACAGATTTTCTAAGTGGCAGAGCTGAAACTTGAAACCTGGGTCTTTTGGTTTCAAATCTAGCAATTTCTCTATTGCAATCCAATTAAGAGTGTTGAAAATATTCAGAACTTTATTTGCATTTAAATTACAATATGTTGAAATAATAGCTGTATGCCTAATTGTGAAGATTAAATTAAGCAGACTCACTGATACAATAATAAAAATATTAGTATAAAAATACTTTATTATGATCCCATCACTGGGTCACTGGAATTTCTTTAGACCAGCTGTCTAAGGGAATACTATACAATTTTTATTTGCCAGGAAATCCTGAAATTAAGGAAGATGAGACCCTAGACATTTAGCATATGAGAAATTTAAAACATATTCAAAGCTGTCACTAATCTGTCTTTTCCTTATAGGGAGAGAGGGAGGTCGCAGGTGCAAGATGAAAACCTAATCTTATTTCTTAAGGCATCTGGGCAAAAATAATTGAATACATTTTATTGTGGGGAAATATAAATTAATTGTATGGGAACAAATATCAAAACAATTCCATAGATAGAAACAGAAGAACCAGCCAGGACAATAGTCAAGAAAGGAGTGGGTACTTCTGCATAAATGACTGAAAACCTCACCCCAGTGCACAGCATTAGGGGAAAAGACAAATTATTGAAATATTTGCACAAAAAGGTCTAAATAGAGAGGCACGTGTGGATTATGGTTGAATATTGGATACAAGAAATTTCTTGTCAATTGTTGAAAAGTTAGCTGAAGGGAAAAAAATTTTAAAACTTACAGTACCTGTTTTTTATTTTATTCAGCAGTCTTTTATTGAGTTCCTTTTCTCTATACTTTGATTGATTTGTTAACACTCATAATTCTTTTTTATAACTGTCATTAATTCCTCCCCCTTCCTATTAAAAAAAGAAAAACAATGAAAAAGAAAGCTCCCTTCTAACCAATAAACATATCCAAGCAAAACAAATCCATACATCAGATATTTCTAAAAATATGCCTTATTGTTCAACACTTGCCCATCACCTCTCTGTGAAGATGAGAAGCATGTTTCATTATTGGTCCTCTGGAATCTTGGCTAGTCACTGCATTGCTCAGAGTTCTTAAATCTGTCAAAGAATGAGTATTCATTAATCACTCATCAGGTGAGGCATTGTGGATAGAAAAACATGAAAAAAGTCAGAAATGAAATTTGAAAATCTTTCACCCCAACAGGCACTATAATTTACCTTTACCTATTATATACCTTGGCACTATAATTTAACCAGTTGCCTGGATTATCCAGGCTCCTCATTTCTTCTTCTTCTTTAGCTATTTCCCAACAAGACAAGAAGGAATTCAAAGTGGTTAAACCTTACCTTTGTGGAAATTCTGAAAGTAACTGAAAGAAATCATATGTATTGGCTAAAACAAGGTTCAATGATCATTTATAGATTTCATTTCTTCGTAGCTCTACCTTCCTGGCAAAACCGACCC
Organism: Trichosurus vulpecula; assembly: GCF_011100635.1. Taxonomy (NCBI): domain Eukaryota; kingdom Metazoa; phylum Chordata; class Mammalia; order Diprotodontia; family Phalangeridae; genus Trichosurus; species Trichosurus vulpecula. The sequence goes on from NC_050578.1 coordinate 24,902,409, forward strand.
CAATTTTCCTATCACTTCATTCCCATTGCTGTCACTCTGTTTTCTGGTTTCATGTCTCCTTGCCTACTGACTAAACTGATGTGATAGTCAGACTGTCTATTGCCCTCTTGTATTCTCTGGTCTGACCCTTATCCAGTCCTTTATTTATACTGTTATCTCAAGAATCATTCTAATGAACACGTCTGATTTTGTCAAACCTGTATGTAAAAACTTTCAGTGGTCCTCCATTTTCTACTAGGTATAAACTTCTGATAGTTGCATTCAAGGCCCCCTACAATTTGATCCTAACTTAACACTGATCCCTTAGTTCTTCCCTTTATATATCATGTGGTCAAACCATTGGACCATTCTCCTCCACTGGACCATTCTCCATCCATGTTTTCATTCTTTCAAACATCTGTGACATTTTTCCTTCTGTCTTCCATGCTTTGAACTGAGAATTCCTACAAACTATTTCCACCCTTTGAAGTTGCTCCTGGACCAAGTCAAGTCAGGTGTGGCTCAGTCTGTGGAATCTTCAGTGACTTAAGCTCCTGTCCCCTCCTCTCCCATTCCCCCTGCCCCAAAGCAATCCCTCCCTTTTCTGCTTTTTCATAGCACTCTTCCTGGAGCTCTCCTCTTTTTTTGGAGGGGGGCGGGGAAGGCAGGGCAATTGGGGTTAAGTGACTTGCCCAAGGTCACACAGCTAGTAAGTGTGTCAAGTGCCTGAGGTCAAATTTGAACTCAGGTCCTCCTGACTCCAGAGCTGGTGCTCTACTCACTGCACCACCTACCTGTCCTTGGAACTCTCCTTTATAATTTTGTCATATATTTCATACATACATATTTATATACATATATTTTATATACACATATACACACATATATATTTATATATACATATATTTATGTATACATGTATTTATATACATACATGTGTGTGTATATATATATATATTTCACACTATATGTTTCACTATATACAGGGTGTCCCTAAAGTCTGGACACATAGGAAATCTCATTAACATCTCATTAACCATTTCACTGAAGACTCTATGGTGTTCAGCGACTTCTTTTTCTGGGGTATGCTAAAAGAGAAAGTGTACTCAATGCAAATCACAGATACAACACACTTGATTGAACACACAGAGTGAATGTGCTAAAATTGATGGCAGTGTGGAGTTGTTGCATCGAGTTCACGTGAATCTTGCGAAGCACATCAACCTTTGCATCACAAATGATGGAAATCATATTGAAGATGTTATTTGTTAGTATTCCAATTAAATAAAATGTGGTTGAAAATTTAATTCATTTCGTTTCTTGAAAATATGCATTTTTGCCTATGTGTCCAGACTTTAGGAACACCCTGTATATTTCACATATAATTTTTTCACTCATTCTTGTATCCTAATTACTTATAAGCATTTCTTTCCTTTTAATGGATGTTAAGCTTCATGAGAATAGGATTTCTTGTATCTATCTTCCTAACTTCAGCACCAGCAGAATGCCACGTGTTCTGGTCTGGATCTGCCTCAGGACAGTCCTGTGGTAGTTTATGTCCAACAGAAGAATAAAATGAGACACTGGCAGGTCATTCAGACTTACCAAAAGGAGATGGGCCACAGAAGGACAAGATCTTCTCCAAGGAACAACATTTAGAACACGTTGAGTTGATTTAGCCGAGTGAAGCTTCCTTGCCTGAGTTGTCCATCTTGGTAGGCAAAACATAGAGAAAGGCTGTTTTATGCTCAGGCAGCCAAGAAGTGGTCTCAGCAGCTGGAGCTGTCCCCTGAGAGAAGCATGTCTTCAGGATAGGTTCAATAACTTTTAAGGAAAGACTCGCCTAACTTGCTCAGGGGAAGGGACTAGGATATTGCTTCTACCACACCATGCATGTAGTAGGCATTTAATGTTTGATGAATGAATGAGCTTATTCCCCAAACACTCACGAATCAGAACACCAAACCAAAACAAAAAGTGAATGATGCCTTTTCCCACTTAAGTTAAATAGATATATCACTATCCTTCAGGTTTATTAAAAAAAAAGGAAATTCCCAGATATGAAGACAGAAATTCATGCTGTCTTTCAATGGAAATAAACATATCAACTGCAAAGTACCAATATTTAATCAGCTTCCCAATGATTGAAGCTTTTTTTTTAAAAGAACAATACCCCCCCAACAAATTTTCATTTTTAGTAAAGCATTCTGCCTTTACAAATCCATCACACCTTTTCTTTTCCTGAGGCCTTATCTATTAATATTTTACTGTAACTCTATATCACAGATGTAAGATGTTAGATTAAAGCATATGTGATGGTTTCCTAAAGTATAGTTCTGACAACATTTGTAATTATCTTACAGTTATTAAATGTAAATCACCTGAAGGGAGAGACTATTTCATTTTTTTTTTTTTGGTACAACATTCCCAGGTAACCCAGCACCTGGAACAGAGTAAGTGCTTAATTTGTCGATTGACTAGCTGATAGATTATGGCTCCTGTGGCCTCGACCTACTCTAATTCAAAAACAAAACTAGAATGAGAAAAAAACCAATCCTGAACTTTAAATACAATATATACATATATATATATACATATTTACATGAAATTATAATGTCTCTCCCATTTCATAGGAAAGAAAGAAGGAAAGAACAAAAGAAGGAAGAAAGGGGGAGAGAGGAGATGAGAAAAGATGAAAGGAGAGAAGAGAAAAAAGAGGAGAGGAGAGAAGGGAGGGGAGTAGAGGGGAAACCCTCATCATAGGCATGCATTGTCTAGCAATAAAATTTCCACATTGGCCATGCCTGAAAATGTGTTTCTCTTTCTGTGTTTTCAGTTCATCAGCTCCTTGGGAGGAATAAGGGTAATATTTTGTCTTAAGTCTTCTGGACTTCTGATTTATCATTACATTGATTGGAGTTCTAGAGTCTTTCAAAGTTGTTTTTCTCCACAATATTGCTATCTTTGTATACATTGTTCTTCTGGTTCTACTCACTTTATTCACCATCATTTCATAGAGATCTTTCCCATTGCCTCTGAATCTGTTTTGCCGTTTCTTCTCTGCCCTGTACTTTTCAGAAGGCTATTGAGGGAGGAGTTTAGTTCTCTCACCCCACCTTGGAGCCACCTACATGAATGGGCTATCTCTGAAATGAGCTCAGCATCATAGGGGGTTTCCTCAGTGTATCTAGGTATGCCTAGAGGCCATGTGTGCTATACAAAGGACTTGTCAAACTCAGATAGAAACAAAGGCCACTAAACTTGTAAATAAATATTCTTGCTAGTCACATGTTGGCTTAGAAAACTACACTTTAACATAACGTGTTCTAGTGTATGTTTTTTTTTTTAATTTTGTGAATATTTCCCCACTTTAATCCAGTTGACTGCTCTGAGGAGTGTTGTGGGTGCATGTGGCCCAGGACTTTGGAGTAAGAAAGAAGTGAATTCAAATCCTGTTTCAGGCATATGCTGCCTGAGTGTTCCTGGACAAGTTCCTTAACCTCTAAGTGTCTCAGGCAATTCTCTAAGACTATAAATAGTAGAAAACTTGCTATCTGTATTGGTGGAGGGAGTTCCTCACCTACTACTATGCAATTACAGGGCTGGTCCAAAAATATGTAACTCCTGAGGACTGGCTTCCCAGAGACATAAAGGTAGGTCTGAGATAACATAATGCTTTGGAACTTTATGATCCAAAAAGAAATATATCAAAGGCTTAAGGAATTTCTGTTCTATCCCTAAAGATCCTAAGCTGGGAAAGAAAACCAAAATTCCTTGAGGCACCTCAGAAAAGAGAATTTATTCTGGGGGTGTGGAGGTGGGTGGATCTGTGTATTCTCTGCTTCTGAGGAATTATGGAAAGAATAAGTAGTAGTGCTTCAGTTACTTCTCCTAAAATGAACAATTCACTTTCTAGGTCTAGAGGCCAAGACGGCAAACATCATTACTAATAATAATCTCTTACATCTGTTGGGGTTTTATAGCCTGAAATTAAAGATGTTGTCCCTTTGGAATTAGTGCTATTTCTCTATGTATGTAGAATTTTTCTTTAAAAGGAAAGTCTTCTCACCTACTTCTGGCCAGCAAACATTACTCTAAATAAGTGATTTTGTGGTAAATCAGCATCCAGAACAGGAGGAAGAAAAAAGAGAGGGTGTGCCCCAGACTCACATACACAGATGAGATTCATTGAAGGATATTGTTTACAGCTGGTTGAGGCTTCAGGAAAGTGGGAGATGAGGGAATCAATTAAAAAGTATAATTTAAACTGCTGTCATCATCTTGGGACTGGGGATACAAATATAGAGAATGAACTAACTCATACTTGCAAGAAGCTTACATTCTATTGGCAGAGGAAGACAAGTTGATATATATGTAAATATATTTACATACATGTATATAAATAACACAAATGCACATATAATTTTCATATGTACATATATACATGTGTGTGTGTGTGTGTATACACACACAGAGCACATAAATACAAGATACTTGGAAGACAAGGCACTAGTGTTTGGAGGGATCATGAATGGTTTTATGTAGAATATGGTACCTGAACTGTATCTTGAAGGAAGAGAGGGATGCTTTGGAGAAGAGGTGAGTCGAAGGGGTTCCGCATTTCTTTTCTTTCTCCCAATATAGAACTTAACTTGCTAGATGCTGGATGACTCAAGTGTCAGGCCATTATTTTCAGATCAGGCTACCCAGTTTTCCTTTTTCACGTAGGAAAGATCCTGTCTCTAATGAGTGTGCTTCCTAGAAGGTGACTAGGGGAGCATGGTATTATCTGTTACTCTTTTTAATTTTTTTTTTATTTTTAGTTTACAACATTCAATTCCACAGGTTTTTGAGTTCCAAATTTTCTCCCCCTTCTTCACCTCCCCCTCCCCACCAAGACAGCATGCAGTCTGATATAGGTTCTACATATACCTTCACGTTAAACTTAGTTTCACAATAGTCAAGTTGTAAAGAAGAATTGTAACCAATGGAATGAACCATGATAAAGAAGAAACAAAACCAAAAAAGTGAAGATAGAGAGAGAGGTAGGGAGGAGAGAGAGAGAGAGAGAGAGAGAGAGAGAGAAGGAGGGAGAGGGTGAGGGAGAGAGAGAGAGAGAGAGTGTGTGTGCATGTGTGCAAATAGTTCACCTCAATCTGCATTCAGACTCCATAGTCCTTTCTCTGCGTGTGGACAGCTCTTTCCATCGTTTTCATCCTTTGGAGCTGTCTTAGAAACTTACATTGCTGAGAGGAGCCAAGTCTATCAAACTTAGTCATCACAATTATCTGTTACTTCTGCTCCCCAATTTATATTTTGAGATCTTTGAGTTTTATAAATGATTGAAAGAAGGAAAGTGGGGAAAAAAAGAAAAGTATGAGGAGGTGGAGATGAAAAATCTAACTCACTTTGTGACTGACTTTGGGTCTGTTTTCTTAGAGATAGGAGTTTGATCTTGTGGCCTTGGCTACATTTGGGGAAGTTTCAGGAGCTCTTCCCTCACACAGGTATTCATAAGTTCATAAGGGGCTGCTTAGAAACCAAAACAAAACAAAACAAAGGTGCCAAAGCTTATCAGGTCCAAATCTCTGATTTAACTATTAGTTCCCCCGAGTCAGTTTGTGTACAGAGAAGGAGTAATCCGTAAATATTCTTTTTTAATTTTGCACCCCAAAGGTATTTTTCCCTACTAGTCTGTGTACTCGAAGAGCAGAGATAAATTCTCAAGGCCCCTGATATAGCTATTACTGTGCATTCCTAGTTTAGGGTTAGGTTATAACTGTCAAGTAGGGCAAAAGCTAAACACAGAAAGAAGGAAATTGAAAGTCTGGGGTATATTGAGGAGGAGAGTCGTGTGTTCTACCAGTAATATGATTGTTTTAGACAGAAGCCTTATGATTGACTATTTCAGGCAAAGTGGGAAGCAACCAAACTTCTCACCACTTGTTAGTTTCTAGTCCTTGGGATCATACCAGAGCCTTTCGTAGGGCTGGCCTTCAGTTTAGGGATCACTATTCTAAAGCACATATTAGATGCAACAATAGATTAACATTTACTCAGGACCTTTTGTTCTATACTTTATCTGTTAGAGTTTCTTATGAGTATGAAATAAGCCAGCAATTATTAGGGGACTATAACAGATTTGAAATATGCCTTCATATCAGCCCATTTCCTGATTTTTCAGAAGGAACTATGTGCACTGTATATAGAAACAGTCTCATATATGCTATCAACCTGTGCTATAAGCAGAGTGGATAGAGTGTTAGACTTGGAATCAGGAAGACCTGTGTTAAAATCCTACCATAGACAATACTTAGCTATGTGACTCTGAGCAAGTCATTTAATCTATCAGCCTCAGTGTCCTCATCTATAAAATGGGATGATAATTGCACTTATCTCACAGGGCTATTGTGAGGATCAAATGAGATAACTCATGTATTTTGTATACTTTAAAAAACTATATACCTTCTAGCTGTTATTATAAGGAAAATATCTTGAGTTTTCTTTGCTGTCAGTTCTACATCTTTAAGAGAGAAAGGAATAAGCATTTATATAGTATCTACTATGCATCAGGTATTGTACTAAGTGCTTTACAGATATCACTTTTGACCTTATAACCTATATATATATATATATATATATATATATATATATATATATAGGATTTAAAGCAATAAATACAGCACGTGATTTGTCAGCATTTGTCAATAAAACAGCAGTCGATATTGGGTGGGAATAGTTAAGTTGGTTTCTTCATACTTTCCAGAAAAAAAAAAACTTTTCCAAGGTTGGTTGTCACAAAAAGAGAAACAATTTGTGGAAGGGCTGGATTTAGGAAACATTATAGACATGCAAACTTTACAGACATAGCAAATATAACTACTGAATACAATATTTCTCTTGAATATTGAACGGTAAATATGTTACGTAAACACACAATCAAATAAAAACAATTCTCACTTTTGATCCTTCAGGAAGATCAGCAGTTTTGACTTGCTCAGGAGCACATGACTCATAAGTGTCCAATGTAGAATCTGGCCTCAGCAATGGATTTTAAGCCCCTCACTATATCCATTGTGCTTCCCAAATGCCTTTTAAAAAATAGAAATGACTCTGCCCCCAAAAAGTGAACAACAAATAATCAAGATAATGATATTAGATGTATTGTCAGAGTCTCATTGGTATTCTTAAGGATTTCTATCCTCCTGTCTTGATTCTGTACCTTGGTTCATTCTTACACACCCATATACATAAATGTGTATGCTTACCTGAGTATGGAGTTGAAGGTTCATTACATGTTTTACTGAGAAAGGGAGTGCAATGATGAATCAATTTTCCACATTTTTCAGAAATTATCAGCCTCCTGTCTAAATTATTTGCTAAATTTAGGACTCCAAAGAAGGCAGGAAGTAGAAGAGTGAAACAGGGAGAGATCTAAGAATAGAAAATAACATGGAATTTGGATCCTAAAGACACATATTCAACTCTTGGCTGATTATTACCATTTAGAGGCCATATGATTACATAGCTCATTCTCCTCATTTGTAAAATGGGAACAGTAATACCCTTGCCTGACAAAATTATTAGACAACTTGCTTAATACATTTTAAAAGATATACATATACATATATATATGCACGTTAAAGTATATAGAGAACTTGACAGTAATTTTATTATCAAAGTGATTACTATTAATCATAGAGTGTACACCAGAGGCTCACTGTGGTATGGTAAAAAGACAGGAGAAAGAGAGAAAAGCAATATTTATATTGTTGACACAGTTTCAGGAAGCCATGACAAACAGGCTGCCCTGTTTCTATTAACAGCTTGTGACAGCTGGCACTGAACCCCTTCTTCTGCTCCCTGATCCATTGAAACTCCCTGGTGATCCCTGGAAGCTCCTATCACCCCATTTGTAACATACTGGGAGTAAATATAAATAAGTTAACTAACGCAGACAGGCCATATTTCTTCTTCAATTATGATTCAACATTCTAATCAGTACAGGCACTTAATTGGTCACGCAATGAGCAGTTCTTGCAAGATGATACACACTGAAACAAATGATTAGCAGTTCTCAATGACCAAGACATATGTTATGGAACTATAACCCACTCTGGCATTCGAGAATTTTATCTGCTTGACAGTCCACTACAATAAGAAATAAATAAAAGGCACTTTCTGTACAAAACAGCCCTTTATATTATCAAAGTGTTAAGTGTATTTTAGTAGAAAGTCTGTTGGTGGTTTAGATTTTCTTTGCAGTCGGTCTTTAGTGATTCCATGGATGCTGGTGTTAAATAGATGGGTACAGGAATGAGTCACAAGGTTCACATGTGGTTCTTGAGAATCTAGGTCATCTCTCAGTATCAAGATGCTAAATTGTGTATGAAGCAGGTCAGCTTGACTGTACTGCTGAATTTGCAGCAAGCAGCATGACAGCCAGCTGCTTGCCCTTTTAAGAGTTAAATTGTGTCTGTTCATCCAAGCTTTGGAGCAGCTAGAACTGACACTGCTTAATTTACTGGTAACCCTTATAACAGACTTTTAGCAGAGGGTATTGGTCTTTGTACTGGATTGAAAACTGGAAGTCCCAGAGGAAATTGAAGGGGGGAAAAACCATTATCATAGTTAAGGTTGCCTATCTTTCTAATTATAATTCACATCCAATAATGAACACCTTGTTCAATAATATTTAATTCAAATCATGATGCTGAGTATAAAATTACATATCGAGAGAATTCATTAGAAGTTTCAAAAGTAAGCTGAGTAAATGTGCCTCGGAGAATGTATTTGATGAATTTGTAAAAGTATTTAAATTAGATCTGTAAAGTATTATGAAAAATACACAAGGGATGCACAATTAGGCGAATAAGCTGTTCAAGGCCAGGAGCTGTTGGGCATTCATTGTAGAGTGCTTTCTGATATATTGTTTATGCAAAACAGGGCAACTGGGGGAAAGGCAATGGTACACAAAGTCAGAGAGATGAGGGGGTGACACCATCTGTAATTGAATAAAAAGTAAGTAATTCCCTCATAATGAGTTCTCTAGCCTTTGCCTACATATTATTCCACATTTTAATATGGGACAAATGGTTATTTAATTTAGGCATGTTTTATAAAGTGTATAATTTATGAGCCTTGTGAGTTAGCTCATCCATAATCAGGTGTTCCTTCAAATTGGGTCTATAGGTTAGACAATGCCTAACAGACAAAGATGTAATTTAAAACATTTTAAATGGTGACATCTGCTGTGTTTGTAATCTGGACATTTGGATGAGCTTTTGGGAAGATTGACTTCTTCTATTCACTATAGATATTTCCATTTGAGTAACTTTTAATCATAAAACAGGTTAGTGTGTCCATTCACTGACCACTGTATTCACTAATTAATATTTTTGAGCTATTAAGGGGGGAAGTGATGACCTGTATTGCTAAAGGGTAGTTCTTCATCCTGAAGTTCCTTATAAATATGAAATCAAGAATTCAATCTGTATTTCTTTGTGCAATTTTATCTAATATTCTACCATTAGAGCAATCATTTTGCATATCTCTCTTGTTGTAATATAATAGGGGAAACAAATCATAGCTTTTCTTGAAACAAATTTCAGATGATAACTTGGGTACATTGTAGAAGAGATTCTTGTTCAGGTACAAATGGGATCAGTAGTCCTTTCCAGCTCAGGTTGAGTTTCTGAGATTCTACAAAATGGTCTAAATTCAAGCTGATTCTTGGTGGGCAATCTCTTTTATTTTAGAAATTAATTTACCAGAATTCCCCTAGCTACAAACATACCGAACTGTATCATTTTCATAGATTTTTAAAATTCATTTGATATCATAGAAAAAAGTAGCCTGATATAAAATGTCCAATACTCTCACAGTTGTGGTCTTTCATGAATCTATAGGTTATAAGCAAGGTGATACTTTCTTTTGGACCAAAGAGAGTAAGTCCCTTTTATCTATTGATTAAAATAAATTTCGGTGATGACTTTTTAATATCACTCATTTCAAATCTTACTCTTCTTCTCCCTCATCCTTGCTCCCTGACCTGAATCTTCCCTTGTAATTAATAAATGTAGTTAAGTGAAACTAACTGACATCAGATGAGAGAACCATATTTTATTATTTATTCACTGGTGTTATTATTTTTTCATTTACTCAACATTCAGTTTCATTTCACAGACTTTTTTCTGTTTCTACTTATTTAATTCTGCATTGGTTTATAAAAACCTCCCTAAAATGTTCAATCTCTCATACTTTTCTTACTATGCATTAATATTTTCTTATATTCATAGATGATAATTTATTTAACCATTCCCCAATCATTTATTTTGTTTCTAAATCTTTACTACTAGAAAAAATGCTTCTATAAACATTTTAATGTTTGAAACTTTGCTTTTGTCTTTGACTTCCTTTGGGTATATAACCAGCTGTGGAAGTGCTGAGCCAAAGGATAGAAATGTTTTAGTCTCTTTTTTTTCATGACTACAAATCATTTTCCAGAATGGTTGGACCCATTCACAGCTCAACCAACAGCACATTAGTTTGTCAACGCCACAACTCCTCTACCAGGAGCTATTCCCATTTTGGGGGGTCATCTTTGCTAATTTTCAGGGCATTAGGTCAAATCTCAGAGCTGTTTTAATTTATAAAAATTGATCCATATGATTCACTACAGCTCTAAGCTTTCATATGCAAAAACTATACTTGGATCCAACTATTAGTGATTTGGAATATACTTTCATATGGTCATTGAACTGCCTTTTTTAACTGTTTATATCCTTTAGCCTCTTTACTGTTGTTAATAGCTCATCATCTTATAGATTTGTGTTAATTTCCTATTTGCTGTCATATTTGACACAATTTATAAATTTATTCAACAGTTTTTCTTCATATTCTGTATACACTGATTTTTGCTAAGGGTGCATTTTTTTACATGCTGGGCAATGCCTTAAGTTTTCCCATTGTAGAGAAATGCATGATACCAGATGATCCTTCTTGTTGTCACAGTTGTATTGGCTCCTAGTCTCTCACAGAGAGAGAGATTGTGAGTTGTGCCCATGTAGATGACATCTAAATGAGGTTCCTTATAAATTGCTAAGATAAAATAAACAAAATCATTATGTATACTTTTCTTTATAGCTCTGGCCATGGCATAACTAAGCTAGAGTAGAAACTCTTAAATATAGCTAGTTGTTAAATGAATCCAGATCTATCACAAGTTAGAGTATATTTCCTGAAACAGCTCATTTATACATAAATTTGACAGGACAGATAGAGCTTGCTTTGCCTTGTACTATGTGCTGGTAAGAGGTTAAAGAAAGGCAGCAGATACAATATTTATGCACAAGGACCTTATAATCAAAAAAAGAATATAGATGGTTGTAATTTAGTCATTATTCTAGTTCCTAAAAACTAGGATTACAAAAGGCTTTCCCTAGTTATGGACTGATCCAACAATTCTGGAGAGCAATTTGGAATTATTCCTGAAGGGCAATCAAACAGTGCATCCCCTTTCACCCAGCATCAGCACTACTACATCTGTATCCCAAAGAGATCGTAAAAAAGGGAAAAGGACCCCACATGCACAAAAATATTTATAGCATTTATTTTTGTGGTGGTAAAGAATTGGAAATTGGGGGATACCCATCAATTGGGGAATGCCTGAACAAGTTGTGGTATATAAATTTAATGGAATACCATTGTGCTATAAGAAATGATGAGCAGGCATATTTTAGAAAAACCTGGAAAGACTTACATGAACTGATGCTGAGTGAATTGAGCAAAACCAGGAGAACATTGTATACAGTAACAGCAACATTGTGTGATTGTCAACTATGATCGACTTAGCTCTTCTCAGCAATACAATAATCCAAAGAAATTCCTCATGATGGAAATTGTTGTCCACATCCACAGAAAGAAATATGGAGTCTGAATGCAGATTGAACTATACTATTTTCACCTTTTTGGGGCTTTTTTCTTTCGTCCTATTTCTTCTTTCACAACATGACAAATGTGGAAATGTGTTTACGTGATTGCACATGTGTAACTTTTATCAAATTGTATGCCATTTTGAGGAAGGGACAATGGGAAGGAAGAGGAAGAAAAAGTTTGAAACTCAAAATCTCATAAAAACGAATGCTGAAACTATCTTTACCTGTAATTAGAAAAAAAAATACTACTTACCAAAAAGAAAGGCTTCCCATAGTACCTGGAAGTTATAATTGCTATTTTTCCACTAATTATGGCAACACAATTTTAAAGTAACTTAGAAATATATTTTCAAGGAGTATAGATTCCATTACAGTGGACAGTATCATGGATAATACTACTACCAAAAATAAAAAAAAAACCTATTACCCAAGAAGAAAATAGTAACTACCAGCCTTTAGACCTAATTATCCTCTCTACAAAACCTTTTTGAGAATGGGCTCTACAAATATAGAGAGCATCTTTGCTGAAAATACAAGAAACATACAAGCAGATATATCATATTATGCTGAGCAATATGATTTAACTGCAACAATCATATCTTCATGGACAAGATTGAAAAATATAAAGAATGAATAATGTCCTTATGTTTATTGCTTTTTCAATTGGAAAAAAATTACTTCATGGAACAAAACAGAACCTTAAAGTTTTTTTTTTTCTCTGATAGGATTTCTCCTATACCAATGGGATCACTCACTGGGTAGCTTTAACCACAGAGACAATCTGATTAGTAATAGCAAACAGAGCACAAAACAGGAGAATGCATGTGTTCACCAAAGGTACTGCTAATGTCATGTGCAAAGTCCAATTGAAAGAAGGATTCTCTTTTGAGGACTGGTATCTCCACTTTTGTTTATAGATGATATTGTTGGGTTGTACTGAGCCCAGACCATCACATCAGTTATATCTATGGTCACTAAGAAGAGGTCATGATCAGAGTTTACCCAGCAAAAACCTAGCAGCTAAAAATGGGTATTGCCCAACATGCAGTTGGATAGACTACCCATTGGGCTTCTATATCACTACATACATCTGTGCTCTGGGCACAAAATTGACTAAGGGGGGAGACAGGGCTTGATTGCATTTGGGAAGTTGGACAGTATTCTCAGTGATGACAAGAAAGCGCCCCTTTTTAATCTCAATATTGTCCCCATGATGTCTCATATCTATGAATCAGCAAACACTAAAATCTTGGAAAAAATAAAAATTATAGGTGAACCAAATGGCAATGGGTGGAAGCATGGTGGCTGTAATCAGGATGTAGCATTTTACCAAAGATGAATTGAATATGAGAAGCAGCATTTCGGACATCATCAAGGACATTTAAAACTAGAAAAGGAGGAAAGAATATCCTATACAGGGTGATAGGTAGCATTGGGAGAGGTAAAATATTACACTTGTATCCACAAAATATTAAACAACCCTAGCTGAAGGGGTCCAATGTGTTAGATAGATGCTCTATGAATGATTTATTGAGAAACACAGTCAAAAATCTTTCAACATAAAAATGCTTGAAAGGCTTACAACTCATGTCAGAGGATAGAATATCCACATAGAATGGACTCATACACATGCACAAACACTCAGAAGCACTTCCTACCAATTACATTCATATCCTTATAACTTCTACCTCAGTTTCCTCAACTATAAAATGAAGCTATTTATAGCACCTACCTTGCAGGGCTGTTGTGAGGCTCAAATGAGATATTATTTGTGAAGGCTTAGCACAGTGACCTGCACAGAGCTGGTGCTATATAAAATGTTTATTCCCTTCTCTTTTTCCTTCCTTCTCCCTTTGTTTAATGACCTCCAATATGGGGAAACTCATTACCTCCTGACACACCTCATGCCACTTTTGAATAAATTTAATTTTCAGCTCTTCTTTTATATAAAGCCCAACTTTCCCTCTTAAGTTTCTACTTATTATTCTTTGTTCGGCCTCCTTGGGACAAATATAACAAATGCAACGTACCTTCCCCCAAAAATGCCTTTAAATACTTGAAGATAACGATCATATTCTCTCTGAGGCTTCTCTTCCAAAGGCCCAAAATCCTGAGTTTTTTTGATTGATACACATGTGGCATAATCTTTAGGACTTTGACCATCCAAATTCCTCTTTTTAAGGCATTACAAACATCAATATTTTTCTTAAAATATGATGTCAACTAAATGCAATACTACACATGTGGTCTGACAAGAGTGGATCATCAGCTTCTAGTTCTAGTTGCTTTACTTTAAAAAAATTGGGTTTTTAAATTTAAAAAAAATACTTTTTATGTTAGATTTTTGCATCATCATCATTTCACAATATCCTACTCTCCCAGAAAACCATTCCTTATAAAAAAATTAAGTGAGAGGGAGGAAAAGAGGAAAGAAAAGGAGAGACAGAGAGGAAAAAACTGAAAGGGAGAGGGAGAAGAGGAGGGTGAGAGGAGGAGAGAGAGAGAGACAGAGACAGACAGAGACAGAGACTGAGACAGAGAGACAAAGACCAACATAACCAATATATGAACCAAATGCAATTTTATGTTGTTTACTACACCTGTAATTGTCCACCTCTGCAAAGAAGAAAGGAAAGTACATTTTCATATCTCTTTGTGATTACATTTGGTCACCGTCATTTCAGAGCATTCTGTTTCAAATTATTTTGTTAACATTCTTTTGCTATTTACATTGGAGTAGTCATTGTGTTTATTTATTTCCTGGCTCTGTTTCCTTCATTTTGAATCATCTCACAAAAGTTTTCCCATGTTGCTCTGTATTCTTCATGGTTATCATGTGTTACAGCACTATAATAGAAACTTTCTCTTTCTTAATGCAGCCCTCAATTACACTTGCCTTTTTGGGGATCCCATATTCAACTACTAATTATGTTGGAATTAGATTCCATTAAAACTCAGATTTTGTTTTTCAGTCCAACTGTTACCTAACCACGCCTTCCCTATCTCATGCTTATGAAGTTATGCTTTGTCTCTATTTTGTATCTCAGCCTCTGTCGTTATCTATCTCTCCAGCTTTCTCTCCATTTCATTTTACTCCTTCAGTAATCCCTCTATGCTTGGTCACAAGTACTGTGGGACTGGATCTCAATGCCATGCCAAACTGTACTAGATTACCAGGGTTAAAAGAAGATATTGACATTCATTAAATAGCTAAAGGAATAACTAAGAATTTGGACAACTGTGTACAGGTTGTAACTTTACCACACAACTCTCTGTCTCCCTTTGAGATTTTCAATCTTTATGCTGAGCTTGTGTTGAGGAAAGTGTTTATAAATGTTTATATGTGAAAAAAAGTGAGTTATTATTGTTAAATACATGAGAATTTGTGTAAAAAAACTACATAAAGTATGTGAAAATACTTAGAAAATCATACAAAATATAAATAGTATTATTACTATGTTATGATTACTATAGTATCATTACTAGTGTTATTAATATTATTAGTATTAGAATTATTACTATGCGGTTTTAGGGCACCAAGCCTGGTACATGACTGGCTCATGGGTAAAGTTATTAACCATATCTGATTGGGTGGGCACAGAGATGGCAGTCCCTGTAGAAAGTAATAGGGCTATAGTGTTGTGGGTAGCCCCAAAACTAAGTAATGACAAAGAATATTAGAAAGGAAGATAGATTTAAAAAAATTATACTATTCCTTTAAAAATATCTTTCAGTCTTATGGTATCTATTTGTAAATTATCTAAAGTTATTTCTATAACTGTACCTATCTTGGAACTTGCTTCTTTCCTTTGTCCATCTTCTGGCTTTTTCTCCATTTTCCTCTTGCCATTTCCCTCAGTATTCTGCTAGTAAACCACTTTTCTGGACAAACTAGAAGCTCATGCTGTTCTTCAATTTAGGAACCTCATCTGTGCAAAATGGAGAGGGGTATTATGTCCTTTAGGATCATACATACACAGAGCCTTGAAGAAGTCAGGAACATATCACATAGGATCACCAGTCTAGGGCTGGAAGAGACCTCAGAGGTGTAATGGTAATCAGGGAAGTGTTTTTTGCTCCTCTTCTCTTAAGTGCCTTTAATGATTCTGGCCTTTGTTTGAATGGGGCAGGCAAAATGGGATCTTTTTGTTTTGGATTATTTCTTAGCCCTAAGACAATGCAATAGTAATCAGGGCAGGACTTTTTGTTGTCTTCTCCTTTGGAAAGCTGAGGTAATTAAGTACCTTTGATGAATCTCACCTTTCAAATGTAATGGCCAGCAAAATGGAATTTTTCACTGTTATTTGAGTGCTTCTCAGCACTGAGGTAATCAGGGCCCTGAGATGGGTATATAAGATGCAAGGTTGGCATTTGACTTTTGGGGCTCACTCATGGAAGTACTGTTGAGAATCTGGGCAAGCCGTGACTACCCCCCAGCTTTGCTAACCCAGACCCATTGGTTCTTCTCTGGTAACTGTGTATTGTGATTTGGTTGGACAAGGTCTGTCTGTAGATGTTTGTGATTTCTGTTTGTATTTGCCTTGAAGTTCAGAGGGCTGATCTTTTCCTCCTGAACTAAGTGAATGATATTTGCGTGTTTAATTAAAGTGAGATTGTTATCCCCTTAAAGTTTCTTTCCTTAGTAAAGCAGATCAAAAGAACCTATGCTGGCAGCTCTTGTTGCTTACTGAGTCTCACATCCCACGATAGCTGCTAGCAGATTGTTGTTACAGAGTCCATCTAGTCCAAAACCTTTGTTTTAAAGATGAGAAAACTGAAGCACAGATTGGTTAAGTGACAATGGTCACACAGTTAAACAAGAGTCAGAAGTAGGGTTTAAACTTTGTTCCTCTCACTCCAGAGGAGCACTCTTCTTACTATACTATGTTTCTTCCCATTCAAGAATTTAATTCCTTCTCTTTCAAGATTTTTTATATGCTTTATCTAATAGGTTGACAATCTGTGACATGAGCCCAAATGTGCCCCATGGGCACGTATTATTAGCATTCTAATCAGTTGTTGCCATCATAGTCCACCACTTGCAAGAATGGCCACCCACCCTAAGAACTTTTCATGTACGTATTATCACATCTCTTCAAGTTTTTGCTTATGGAAATTATGGGTCAGTACTCTGCAAATCTTCACTCTTGAAATTTTGTGTAATTAATTGTATAGCAAGAAGGGGAATTAGAAGTTCAAATCCCTTCATCTCACCAATGCTAACAACTCACACTTACATAGAATAATTAGGTTCACAAAGCACTTTCCTCATGACCTTGTGATGCAGGGACAGAAGGTTGTATGATTCACATTTTACAAATGAAGAAAGTAAGACTGATAAGACTGAGGAAACTGAACCTCAGCTAGAGTATGCTACTTGCCTAACATCATACAACTGCTTAGTAGAAGAGACGAAATTTGAACACCAATTTCCTAACTCCCAGTCCAATTTGTCGTCTTTCCTGCTGCCCATGCCCCATATTTGAATGGGTATATGTCTCAGTGCTCCATATTTTAAAAGTGTCAAATCAAGTGGTAGAGGTATAAGTTGTGTTTGAGAATCAATAACTTTTAACTTTCTTTGGTTACATTGTATTCTGGTGCTGTTTTCCTACTCAAATAATACTGTACAACAGCTAACCATTTCTATTTTACATGAAAGATTACTGAGTACTCTGCAGCTTCAGCCTCTAAAACAAGGTGTTGCAAGATGTTGCCAGTCAGAGGGGGAGGAAACAGTGAACTGAGGAAGGGGCAAGGCAAGGAAGAAGTCTGTTGGACTTAAAGATGTAACCCATAGCTTAACACCCCAGGGTCTGGGCTTACCCAGTTCAACTCAAATCTTGGGGACTACTACCTCCCCTCAATCACTAACAAACTCTGTCTCATTATGAGCTCACCTGGAGTTTTGTCAGGGAAAATCTACAAATATAACTCATGCTTAACTTTCCCAAAAGGTGAGTGAAGTGATCCCCAGAACCTACATAAGCATTCAAAGTAACAATGCATATCAGATACAGAACAGCCTTTATTCTACCTTACAGAAAATGAAAAAGAATGCAAAAGTATTCACAGGAGCCCAAACTGAGAACAATTTTCCTTTCTTTCCACGGAGCCCCACTTCTAGAGATGACTTATGTTCTCCATACTCATAGAGCCACCCTGTGACTTAACTCATCTTGGAAAGGAAACAAAGTTGGATCAGCTTTAGTAGGTATATCAAGACCACACCTCCAAACATTAATAATAATAATAATAGCTAACATTTCTATAGTGTTTATTATAAGCCGATTACTGTGCTGGTCAGTCCCATTTTAGCACACAGATACGAACAGGTTTCTAGCTTTATAGTGTTGCTCTGAGAGTCCCTTGGAAAGTCAACACCGTCCTCATTGAAGATAATGTCCAGATAACCCTGGCTCCTGATGTTGTGATTTTTAGTCTCTTATCAGTTTTCCACCTTCGAGGCCTTCTTTTTTCTTGTATTTTTTATCCTCAAGACTTAGCACCATAGCTGGCACATAATAAGGGCTTAATAGATTCTCTCCCTCTCCCTCTTCCTCTCCCTCTCCCTGTCTCCCTCTCTCTCTCTCTCCCCCACCCCCTCGCCCTTCTCACGTTGAATAAAAGAAACGGTTTGTGGTGGTTTGGTGTGAGAGCTTTGGACTTACAGTCAAGAGTTTCTTGATTCAAATCTAGTTCTTACATTTATTCTTTTTTGTGCCCAAGGGCCAGTCAGATAACTGCTCTGAGCCTCTTTCCTCATCTGCGAAAGGGAGACAGTAATGCTGACCTACCTCTAGACTTGATGTGAATAAAACCCTTTGCAAATTGTTAACTTTATTACCTGGACGAGGCAGCATTCAGAATTTAATTTATATTTTTACCCACCCCACAGTTTCCTCGTGGGACCAAGACCAAATGTGTAACTTTCCACAGGGATATTTCCAGGGACAATTTTTCTTAGAGACTAAACATTTACATACACCCTCATATACACATGGTCCTTCCACTAATATATCATAAAGGGATCTTTCTAATGGGACAGCATCACACTGGGCACCTTTGCATGGACCTTGAGCCCTAATGTTTGGGGAGTGATTTATTGATTGCTGTCACACAGAGCTATGAGCGATTTACAAGCTTGAGGCAAAAAGAAACCGATATCTGTGGGTTAGCAGGAAAGTCAACCCACTGGAAGAAAAAAAAATGAAGCTCTTCTTTTCATCCTCTATGAATAATTAATTAAATATGTATTATGAGCATGGAAGTACCCAGTTATGTCTTAGCCTGATATGATTTGCTTTTGACCTTCTTGCCTTGAGAATAGCTACTATAAGTGGCATTACATATGCTTGTTGAACCGTTTTCTAAAACTGCAACCCTTTCTTATCCTTGTCCGAAAAATCATATTAATTATGAAGGAGGTCTGATTTATCAGAGCATGATGATTCTGTTTCAAATTAAAGTGAAATAAAACCAAAGCCAATGGAGCCTTTTTTCCTCCTTGAAACGACACGCACAATCAGATGATTAGAAAAAAATATATAAAAATGCAACAGTGGGGATTAGAAGAATTCTTATGCAGTGAAATCCCATTATCTTTGGCTGACATATTGAAAATAAGCATATACTCTATGCCAACAGAATGCTGTGTGCTGAGAGAATAGAGAAACTCTTCATTTTCATAATTAAGGTGATGGAGAGAAGGATGAGGAGGAAAAGAAGAAAAATATTAGCTTAGCTGGAGAGTTAGATTGCTTGAAGATACATAGATATGAAAAACTGTACTTCTTTTTCCTATGTTGATTTCACATATGCCTGAACTTTCTTTCTGATATTATAGAAAGAGCGTATCCATATATTTCCAGAATGGTCATTCTATAGCTAATTCTCTTAAAAAAAAAAGGCAGACTTTCAATGTTAAGAGGAAAGGGGGGGGTGCTATTAACAAGCCATTAACAACTCATTTCTGGACCAATTTTATAGATAATAAGTTTTATTGAAGATTATGTGCACAGATATTTAATTGCTTCCTAAACCAAAAGGCAAATCCTTAGCATCTGGATAGCTAGAACCATCTTCTTCTTTTTTAAAATCCATTTTACTTTCATTTGTCCATAATGGATTTAGTGCCCCCTTTTATATATGTGCTGCAGAATGGAAGGTGAATTGATAAAATACTTATCTACTAAACAAACAAGATGATGAAAGTCAATAAAATATAAGCCATTTCTTTTATGATAAGCTTTTTTTTGCCACCCCAAATAAGTAAATCATAATTCTCCTTGAGAGGAGTGCCTTACACAATGGAGGCACTCAATAAATATTTTTTGAATAAATGAATGCATGAAATATAAGCATCTATGGATATTTTAAATATGTTCATAGATGTAGATAATGTCTTTTAATTTACATTTTTTTCTTTTGTAAAAGTGTTAGGCCACTAAGGTCTCAGTTAGAGCCAAATGCAATTCTTTCTTACACAAAGTTATTAAACAGGAAAGCAGTGTTGACTGCGAGGTTTTGGGTTTTGTTTGTGGGTCTGTTTGTTTATTTGGTTTATATTTTCCAGTAGCAATGATGTAGTACCAAACTGTACTCCTCTGGCCTAAAGCAGTACCCCACTTGCTACCAGGATGTTATTTATGCCCTGAAAGAAGAGATGTTTATTTGCCTAGGGAAAGAGGGCTAGATCATGAGCCCTGTTGTCTTTTTCCTCTCCATTTTTTCCCAGATGTTTGGTCTGTCACTTTTCAACTCTAGATTAATGAAGAATAATAGTAATGATAATGATCATAATGATAATTTGCATTCCTATAGCACCTATTATGTGTTAGGCACTGTGATAAGTGCTTTGTAAACATTGTCTCATTTGATGCTCCCAATAAACCTGAAAGGTAAGTAAGTGCTATTATCATGACCATTTTATGGTAGTAGAAACTGAGACAAACAGGGATTAAATAATTTGCCAGAGATCACACAGCAAGGCAGTGCCTGAGGCCAGATTTGAACTCAGATTTTTCTGATTCCAGGCCTGCCGCTCTATCCACTGCCCTTCCAGTTGCCTCTGACTCCATGACTCTATAACCTTTTCCCCACACCTGCAGTAGCCCTTCCCTCTCTAGGATTTTCTCTGGACCCAATCCTGCCCATCCCTAAAATCAGAGGACAATGAAACGCCAGGCTCTGGGGTTCAAATCTCAGATCCTCTATGAAGCATTTTCTAACTCCTTCAAAATAAAAAAGCACTATAATCCTTTAATGTGGGCAGAATGCTTTCTATACTTCTCTCATTTAATCCTTATAACACACCTATTAGGGTGGTACTATAATTGTACTCATTTTACAGAAGAGGATTTCAGTATCCTCAAATGAGGATACTGAAGATTAAAGAAGTCACATGACTTGTACATGAGCATGTAGCTAGTCACTATCTGAGATAGAATTTGATTCATGTCTGTAATTTATAAGTTCAGTATTTTATCCCCTCTTCAAACTTATGATCCTCTCACTGTATAACTGGTTAGTCTGAAAATTAGGCAGAAAAGTTGTCTAGATCATTCTCTTATACTCTATGTAGACATGGCTTAAGAAAATATGATTTTTTTGGTTGAGGGAATAGGAATTTAATTATATAATCTACCTGTGCATTATCCATGGTTTCCCAGGAATCTCTTGGCATTCTAACTCTCTCACCCATCTGTGACTCAGTAAATGTTTTGTAGACTTATGCTCTTAGTAGATAAGTCCTATGGTCTGGTTAAATGATTTGCCCAGGGTATGCATGATGTGAAAAACCACATATTAACCCAGGTTAGCCTGGCTATAAACCTACCTCTCTATCATTATGCCATGCTTACCCATATACAGCTCACAGAGCCAGTTCATACACGCCCATTCTTAAATTTCCAGTGTGAGCATTCGTACTTCAGAAATTGGCAGATACATCAAAGCTCGTTTTATTTACTCATTGATTGTCTAGACCTAACAAAGTGATGGAGAAAATATTAACCATATAGATTAGACTTAAAAGTTTGTCCTGCATATTTTCCACCCCCTTAGCCCACCCTAAATCCAGTTGTTAAAGATTTGCTGGCCCCTTGTCTATTCATATTGCTGAAAATCAACCATTTCCAAAACAGGAGTGATTTTTAATTAGCCATATCTTAAATATTCACTCAGATGAGTCGCACTCCATTTTTAACCCATTTAAATCATTTGTGATTAAGCCAGTCTGCACAACAAATATGGGTGTGCTCAAAAGCAATCCATTTTCTTTGTGCAACTGAGTAGATTAACTACTCCAGAAACACATTCCCAGTGGTATAACCAAAGGTTTCTAATCTCAGTCTGTGCTACTCAGCCAGGCATGCATTTTCCCACCCCTATGTTTGGAGTGGCTTCATGACCTCAGAATCCAGGAAATAAAATAGACTGATGGAGACTAGACAAGCAGGAGATAGAGGGGACTTCAGTGCTGCTCTAATCTTGGGATGGATTTTATTTGTTTCCCAACCCAACCTAAGATGACAAAATCAGGCCTTCCAACCTTGAGTTGGTCTTTCCACATTCTTTGTGCCATCTAATGGAACTATTTATGTATATTACTCTGTCACTAGTTAGTTTGCCTGCAAATGAATCTGGATCATTTTCTGAATCTTTCTCGGGGGATGGGGGGAGGGTTGTATGAATATAGCTCCAAAGAAAATCCTGTTTTCTTTGCTGAGGACATATGGACTTAATTACCTAGGCTATCTTGACCTTGCTCTTCAGGGAATGCATGGCCAACATCTGGCCAAGCTTTGCCTGAACCTGATGAATTAGAATAGGCACATCTGAGTTGATTTCACTGACTTGGTTTAAAATTTAAAAAAAGTATAAATAGACAGAATTTACTTCACATTTTTCTTTTGGGGGAAAGAGTCAATTTTTAATAAATAGCAGAATAGGGAACCAGGTCGGGCAGGGGGAGAAAGTTCTAGGGAATAATTTGTAAAAATAAAAGTGGAAATTAGAAAGTATGTGTAAAGTGTAAAACTCTGTGGGGAACTATACAACCTAAAAACAGAAAATGAAGAAAGCCAAATCCGAAAGCTTTCTCACCAGGCATGTGGGAACAGCAATCCACCGGGAGGCAAAAGGTTTGAAAGAAATAAATGTGCCAGAGACTTTTAATGCAACCAGCTTCCAAGGGAAAGGAATAAATAATCCTTGAGAAGGAAGACAAGTCAGTGACTTTCTCTTCAAATCTGAGTTGATTTGTTAGCTAACGAAACTCCTTTGGCATCTCATCAAGGATGATATTTCCTCACATAGCAGATGATTTAATTTTTTTCAGTCCCAAACAGAATATTATTTCTAATGTTTTTAAGATAAAATTCATAGTTTGCCAGGCATATTAGGAATGGCAGCTTCAGCTCCACAGGCTTCCATAGATTCAACCAAACCAGGACAGCAACACCAGCATTCCTCTGGCAAAAGGAAAGTGTTGAGCTTTAGACAGTACTTAAGAGCTGGTGTTATGTTAGGGAAGCAGCAACACCTCAATTTAAACAAACACAATAAATGAAAATTTGAATTTGCATAATAGAGAAATTGAATACCAACTAGGTACCTAACACTTACATGAGGTTAGGGGGAGGAGGAGGAGCAGCAGCAGCAGCAGCAGCAGTAGTAGTAGTAGTAGTAGTAGTGGTGGTGGTGGTAGTAGTAGTAGTAGTAGTAGTAGTAGTAGTAGTAGTGGTAGTAGCAGTAGTAGTAAAGCATGCTTACTGAAGGGGTTTATTAGCTGGTATAGAGCACCTTAATTTTGGGTCCATGAATATGGTTTTGACTTCGTTTTAATGTTTTGTGATTTGTATTTCAATATAATTGCTTCCCTTCATGATTGCATGTATTGTTATTTACGCATCTAAATCCATTGTTCTGAGGAGTTCATAAGTTTTGTTAATCTGGCAAGGGAGTCCATGAGACCAAAAAAAAAAGAAACTTTAAAAACTCTTTGATCTAATATGGTAGGTAGAACATTAGACTTGGCATGAGGAAGATCTAGTTTTATGTACCACCTAAGATGCCTCCTTGCTATGTCACCAGGAAGTCACTTAAGCTATGAAATCCTAAATTTCCTAAGCTGAAAAATAAAAGGTTTGAACTTGATGGTCTCCAGGGTCATTCCCAACTGTCCCTTTATGGAACATTAAAAACCAAGTCAATTCAATTAAATATTTTTAATCATCTTCTCTGTGTTTGGCACTGAAGGTATGCATATAGGAGCATATCCAAAACAGGGAAAACAACGGAATAGTAAGCTGAGCACACGACTCTAAGTGCATTGTATCAAGGGAAAGATAAGGATGGACAGAGGAGATGGAACTTAAGTAGGACGTTGAGGAATAGCAAGCATGTGGAAAGGTAGAAAGGATAACAGGAAAATTTCAAGGGAGATAATTAGCATGAATATCCAGATTAATTTGATTAAATTTAACAAAAACTTATGAGCCACACATATAAGCATAGAGGCCTGGACATGTTTTTTTCATTCATTAATTCATGTTGGGCATACTGCAAGATAGACAGGAGGGGTATTACCAGATTGAAGAAAGCCTTGAAAGCCAGACAGAGGCATTCAAAAAAGTTGGTGCCCTTACTCCTTTTTCATCACTTTTAACAATGATTGGGATGAATGAATACGTGGCATAATTATCACATTTTTCAGATGAAATGCAACTAGGAGGGATTGGATGACTGGGATGTCCAAAGATCTTTACAAGATAGTCTAGTGGGCTAAAGCTAACAAGATAAAAAAGATGTAGAGATGAATGCAAAAGTTTGTACTTGTATTAAGAAAAACAACTACATAAATGTAGTGTAACAACAAACCCTATGAGAAACAGACCCAAGGGTTTTAACATTGTGTGTTATATAGCAGCCCAAATTGCTCGTACGGTGTTGGCTATATTAATAGAAATATGATATCCAGAATGAGGACAGTTATGATCCCATTGCATTATGCACTGGCTAGATTGCATAGTAACTGTAGTGTCGTATCCTAGGTGCCACATTTTGGGAGAAGAAAGAATATGTGCATTGCCAGTGTCATAAGGAAAAGATTTTTACCAAGCTTTATTAGAATTACTTGAAGGAACTGGAGCTGTTTAGCCTGAAGAAGATTTGGAGTTTGAGGCATGACAGCTGTCTTCAGATATCTGAAGGGTTGTCATATGGAAGATGGATTAAACTTGTTCTTGGATCCAGAGGGAAGAAATAGGAACAGTGGTTGGAAGCTTCAGGGAGGCAAATTTTGGCTCAATGTAAGGGAAAACTTCATAACAAAGGAAAGGATTGCCACAAGGGGGTATAGATCCTTGGAGGTCTTTAAGCATAGGCTTGATGGGTAATGTTTCGGTGTGTGTGTGTGTGTGTGTGTGTGTGTGTGTGTGTGTGTGTGTGTGTGAAAGCATAACTAAGCAAAAGTTCAGGGGCAGAAATGTATGGGAAAAGTTAGGGGAATAGCAGTCAATCTAGTTTGACTGGAGATTGGTATAAAAGTAGGGAAACATCTGGAAATAAATCTGATTAGGTTGAGGGAATATTTTATAAAATAAATTGTTATTGATTTCTTTTGTTTTTTCATCACTTACATTTCCAAATATGTTCCCTCTTCCCCTCCCAGATAACATCATATAACTATAATATTCTTTAGAAAAGAATGGAACAAATGAGTTTGGTGAAAATAACCAACACATTGAAATAAATGACATTATATTCAATGTTCTATGCTCATACCATCCTTCCCAACTATATGCAAGGAAACTCAGGGGAAGTAGCTTCACATACCACTTCTTTGGTGCCAAATTTTGTCATTAGAATTTGATAGCATTCAGCTTCAAATATTTTTTGCTACTGTTTATTCTTTTTATCAATATTGTTGTCTTTCTATGGTTAGTTTTCTATAGTAAGGTTTTCTTCCTTTACCTTTCATCAATTCATATGTCTTCCCATGCTTCTTTGTAGTTTCTGTATTTGTTGTTTCTTACATATATGTAAAATCCAGTTTATTTATATTCCATAGTTTCTTGCTATTTAGATGAGCATCTACTCCATTTCTAACATTTTTATTTTGCTACTACAATAATTCTTGTTATGAATATTCTGGTGTTTATGGGCCCTTTGTTTTTGTCACTGATCTTGTTGGGATAATATGTCTAGCAGTGGAATCTCTGGGTCAAAGAATTTGGACATTTTAGTTACTCTGGGGATGTAATTCCAAATTCCTTTCCAGTATGTCTCTTGACTGTTCCACCAATAAAGAATTAGTGTGTGCCTAACCAGGTTGGGAGAATATTAAGGGCTTGGAATGCCAAACTAAAAAGTCTAGACTTTATTTTATATTCATTGAGGATACTGGACAGTGATTTGATTGGATGTGTGCTTTAGTAAAAGCTATATGGTGGAAGAGTACAAGATATGAAGCAGGGAAACAAGAGACAGATTCAGAGCCATGAAAACCTGGGTTCAAGTGCCACATATGTGATATACACACAAGTCACCTGACCTCTCAGTACTTCAGGCACCTCTCTAAGGCTAAATATTGCAGAACAGTGCTTAACTTGTATTGCAAGAATTTCCTACAGGAGTTAAATCATGAGTCAGGGCGAGAGGGAAAGTGCATAAGATGTTGGTTGGCTGTTGTCTTTCATTCTCAGAGGACCCAAATGTCATCACTACATTGGAGTCAAGGTCCAACTCTGGGTGATTAGACCAATATGAGCTCAGAAGGCTCTAACCAAGTAAGGCACAAATAGTCTATATGAACATTTGGAGTGGAGATGTCTCTAAATTTGCACACCTTATGGGTCTTTTGAGCTTGCTCATAGATCACAGTGCCTTCTTTGATGCAGCACTCCATGCTGGACAACCAGTGCCACCTATGTCACTCAACTGATTCCAAAGTTCTTCAGAGAGAGCTTGAGAGTGTCTTTGTATCACTTCTTCTGACTACCATATGAGTGCCTGCTGTGTTCTTTTAGGCAAACATACATTCAAATAACAGTCAACCCATCAGATTTATTCTCACTGCAGTTGAGTTTGAATGCTTCACAATTTAGCTTGAGACAGGTACTATACCTTGTCAGGCAATCTTCAGAATCTTCCTAAAACAATTCAAATGGAAGTGATTCAGTTTCCTGCCATGGTACTGGTGGACTGTCCAGGTTTTACAGGTATATAACAATGATGTCAGTACAATGGCTCTGTAGACTTTCGGTTTGGTAGGCAGTCTAACACTTCTTCTCTCCCACACTTTGGAGCCTCTCAAACACAACTAGCTCTGGCAATACATGCATCAACCTCATCATCTATGTATACATCCCTGGAAAATATACTACCAAGGTAAGTGAACTTATCCACAGCATTCAAAATTTCTCCATTTGCTATAACTCATGGTTCCACGTACAAAATGGTGTGGTGCAGTAATGTTCCATTAAGTTTATATACCATGATCTGTTCATCCATTGCCCAGTTCATGAGTTTCTCCTTTGTTTATCATTTTTTGCTACAACAAAAATTGCTGCTATACATATGTCTATGCATATAGATTCCTTTTCTCTCTTAAAAAATATTTTGGGAGCATATTCAGGGATATACTCATAAATACTTTAACACCTAGTTCTCCAAAAAATGTATATTTATCAAACTTTTAATGTTTAGTTGCATTATTAACATATTCTGCATCACTTAAGTCTAGACAATCAAAAAAACAATAAATGAACCCCCAATTTGTAGCATTTGCCAATGTCTAAGGTGTAAATGCTCACACTGGAAGTATAACAATGGGCCTACAAAAGCCTGCAGGAGCTGGTTCCAGCACACCCCTGCATGTGCCTAATAATGATATTGCTGTATCAAAAGGTATGCACAGTTTCATATAGTCTCAAATTGTTATCCGTAGTCTCATTCCTTCTTCCTTTTTTAACTGACTCCTATACAGCATTGTCTCTAGTCTTCCCATGGTCAAGTTGTCTACTTCTAACAGCATTCAAGTTGGTCAATATTCCTATAATATTTCAAGGACACATGGCTTCCTTTTTAGTCTATTTGAAGTTCCCTGTATTTATTGAGATCACATCTCTTGAATAACTTGGTAAAAGGTCTTCAGTGCTGCTTTGACCAACCTGGTGAGCCTCTGTAAAATTAGCTGGTTCTCAGATAGTCACTGAGTCCTCCTCAGCTATGGAATTCAGTGCCAATTTATCTTCATAGTTGAGCTTTGATGTAAGACTTCTCAACCTGCACTCAGAAGTGAAAATAGTACTCCAGGAGTAGTAGATTTGATAGTTATTCTAAGGTTTCAAGCCAGGATGACTGAGGTAGTACTATTTATGGTACTGGGTGGGGAGCTGATTTACAGAATTTACAAGGGGAGGGCTGATTTGCAGAATCATGACTTCTTCAATCCAATCCAACTAATTTTAAATGTATATTTGTGTGTGTGTACATGTGCAAGTGCATGCAGTGTTGTATTACAAAGATAAAGAGGATATAGTCACTTTTCCTCAAGGAATGCATACATGTTCCATTTGACAGGCTATAGATACACAGTGTGAATTGGTAGCTCAAGGGAAAAGTAGGGGAAGATCACATAATTAGGAAGGATTTGTACTCCCAAACACATACAAATGGAGCCATTGCTAAAGAATGCCAAGAGAAGAGGACAGACTCTTAGGGTTAATGTCTGTGTATTGGATAGGAAGAAGTACCAGGGAAGGAGATGGAAAAGCACTGGTCAATAATAGGAAGAAAATAAAGATGCTACGGTGTTAGTGCACTCGTTATCTTTTTAGTAGATTTGCTTCTGTCTTTTCATGCAACCCACAAGGCTAAGGCCTTTACCTATTTCTTTGTTTTCTGTGTTGTTCCTTTTAATTTGCTTAAATATATTTGAAAAAAAAAAAGGATGCACCAGTGATAAACAGGAGCCTGAGGTCTGATTCTTGATTCTGCAGCTACTTGCTTGTGTCATAGTATGCAAAATAGATCTGGAAACCTTCCCTAACCTCTCTTAATTTTAGTCTTCCTTTTGTTAATTATTCCCTATTTATCTTATATATACCTTGTTTTGTACATATTTTTTGCATATTGAATCCTACATTAGATTGTAAGCTTTTTGAGGGAAGCAACTGCCTTTTGTCTCTTTTTGTATCTCCAATGCTTAGGACAATTCCTGGCACATAAATAGGAGCTTAATAAATATTGCCTGATTGACTGACCTCTATAAGAGGATGGTATTAAACTAGATAATAATAGTGCAAATGCTACTATTATGGAATGGTTATTAACATTTACATAGCACTGTGGTTTCCAAAGCAATTTCTTTGCCATACTCCTATGAGGTAGGTAGTACAATTAATAATATTATTTCCATTTTTCAGAGGAGAAAACTGAGTCTCAGAGAGAGTAGGTTTCCCATGATTACATATCTAAGAAGTATCATGGCCAGGGTTCAAATCAGCTAGAATTTAAAACTATTTATAAGAAACTTGGGTTTGAAATCTACCCTACAGGACTTGCCTCTGTCTCATGTGGCAAATAGGTGGTACAATGGACAGGGTGCTGGACATGGAATCAGGAAAACCTGAGTTTAAATCTGGCCTTAGACACTTCATAGCTGTGTGACCCTTAGTAAGTCACTTAACCTCCCACTGCTTCAGTTTCCTCATCTGTCAAATCGGGATAATAATAGCACCCACCTCCTAGGGTTGTCAGGAGGATAAAGTAAGATAATATTTTTTTTTTTTTGCTTTTTGGCAGGGCAACTGGGGTTAAGTGACTTGCCCAAGGTCACACAGCTAGTACATGTGTCAAGTATCTGAGGCCGGATTTGAACTCAGGTCCTCCTGACTCCAGGGCCGGTGCTCTACTCACTGAGCCACCTAGCTGCCCCGTAAGATAATATTTTGAAAGTACTTAGTACAGCCCTTGCCCATAATAGGTACTTAAGAAAGCACTGGGCAAACTTTAAAGAACTGTATCAATCCTTGTTGCTCCTCTGGAACACTGGACCTTTTGATTTCATCTGTAGATGGAAGCTTCTACACGTTGTCTCCCCCACTAGAATGTGAACTTCTTGAGATCAGGGGCTGTATTACTTTCCTATTTGTTTGTGGACTCGGCACTTAGCACAGTACTTTGCATATAGTAAATGCTTAAAACATACTTTTTCCGATCATTCATCAATTTTTCTCTAAGATTCTATCCAGCTCTAAGAATGCCATGATTTTATTTACTCATGTCCTACCGCAAGTCCACTCATCCTCTGTGTTTTTACATTTAATGTGTATGTTGGTGATGGGACATGTTGGGGAGACTGCATTTGTCCGTGTGTACATGAGTATTTTGTGCACCCCTTAAGGGGAGTACCATGGCGGAGAACCAAGGAGCCTGAAATATAAATGAACTAAGCCCTTCTAGCCTTCCTTTGTTCCTCGATTGCCCCTGAGATCCTTGCTGTGTATTATTATTCAAATTCTGCATTCTTAACATCTATCTCTAGACAGCCAGCTTTCACAACTTTCTATTCTTCCAACTCTTAGAGCCTATGTTGCTGAGCCTCAGTCTCCATGGAATGTTGACTGGGTCACTAAAGGAGGGTACTATAGTTTCATCATCTGGTGTGTTAGTGTTCACGAATGATGTTTATAAATTGTGCAGTGGGTGAGTTAAGTAAAAAGTTTTGGGGCCTCATAGTTTAAATATTTTCCTCTTAAATGTGTATATATTTGTAGCGTGGGCAATTTCTACAGTCTGTGCATTTGAGATCATCCCCTAGAACAAATTTATGGAATTGACCAAAGCAACAAAGGAAAAGTATTGTCCCAGTAGGAGTAGGATCCCTCCTTAGGTGGAGTCGACTTAGACAATGAAACTGGTGAAAGATAAGTGGTATGTAATGGAGAGATTGTTGGCCTTGGAGGTGGCATAGACCTGGGTTCAGATCTTATCTCTCTGATACTTGCTAGGCATTTGACTATGGGTAAGTTGCTTAACCTCCTCAAGACTTAGTTTCCTCATCTGTAAGGATGTCTACAGTATCAGCCTTGCACTGTTGTCCTAAGGCTCAAACTAGAGAATGCATTCAGTGCTTTGTAAACTTGAAAGCCACATATAGGTATAAATATCATTACTTTGTTGATTTAGAGGGATGAGAGATATCAGAGATGGGAAATTAATGCATTCTGACAGCATTGAGTCAAGTCAAGGAGGATTTAAGTTGCTAATAAGTTCCTGTGAAAGGAAAGTGAATAAACAAACTAAAACAAAGACTTCCTGCCTTCGAGGAGATCAGAGTCCAGTGAGGGAAACTACAAGCAAACAATTATGTACAAACAAGATAACTAGATGGATAGATAGGTAGACAGGTAGATGGATAGATAGAGTAAATGAGAGGTAATCAACAAAGAGACAACACTAAAATTAAGGAAAACTGAGAAAATAGCTTTGAGAGGGGTGGAATTTTAACTGAAACTTCAGATTATCCAGGGAAGCCAGGAGTCAGTGACAAGGAGGGAAGAGTGTCCTAGATATTCCAGATGGCCAATGAAAGTGCCCAGAATTGGAAGATGGAGTATCCTGTGCAAGGTTAGTGAGGAAGCCAGTATAACTGGATTACTGAGTACAGCAGGTGGAAGAGAATATGATATAAGAAGACAGGAAAATTAGAGAAGAACCAGCTTATGAAAGGTTTGATATTCCAAACAGAGGATTTTAATATTTGATTGTGGGGGTAATGGGGCAGCTGGGTGGCACAGTGGATGGAGTGCTGGGTCTGGAGTCAGGAAGACTCATCCATCTAGGTTCAAATTTGGTCGCAGACAGCAGCTTTGTGACCCTGCACAAGTCACTTAACCCTGTTTGCCTCAGTTTCCTCATCTATAAAATGAGCTGGAGAAGGAAATGGCAAACCACTCCAGTACCTTTACCAAGAAAACCCCTAATGGGGTCACAGAGAGTGGGACACAACGGAAACAATTGAACAAAGTGGAGGTTAACAGGAAGCCACTAGAATTTATTGAATATTAAGTGACATTGAAGTCTATAGAGTAAAGGTCACCTTGGAATTTTTCTTCCCTTTGCCCTCTTACCCCCACAGCTCAGCTCTCACAAGTTATACCAGGCCTAGTTAAGCCCTATAGGAATAAATTAATGCTTCAGTAAGTCTATTCTGTTCTTGAGTTCAGGATCTATTACCTTAATTCTAAAGGACTTTATATGGGTCAATTTGTTTTTGCTGAAGATCTAAGTATTTAGATCCATACTGAGGCAGGTGCTATATGATGCTAGATAAAATTTAGAGCTAGAAGGGACTTTAATGACTGTATTGTCCCATTTGATTTTATACATAGTTAATTGAAACTTAGGGATGTTATGTGATATGCTCAGGTGAGCTCCAGGATTCTAACTCCATCCTTCTGACTCCAAGTTAAGTTTCTTTTCCCCTCTGCCTCCCCCTCCCCCCTCCCTCTTCCTCTCCCACCCCACCCCACCCATGCCCCCTCCCCCCCCCACACACATACACACATACATACATACATACACACACACACATACTGCCTGTCAGGTGAACCATATTTCTGGGCTGTTCTAAACTTCTTAATACCCATCTTTACCTGATGCTAGAGATAATTCACAATCAAACTAGCCTTCTCAGAGACCAGGTTCCTCTGCACCTGCCACGTTTCATTCGTACCCTGTGCAAATATTTCAGAAAGAACTGGCCTTTAGGAGGGTAAGACAAAGATATTAAAGGCATTATTTCCACGCTGTTTATTCCAGGGCTAAACCTTATGTGTAAAAGGAAGTTACACCAGATGTAGCCAAAACCATGCCTGAGACAAAACTTGAAGGGGTCTTTATACATCAGCGATGATGAAGATAGTCCATCTGTCATAGAAAGTTCCGCAAGCATGTCATAAACAAAACTGCAAGAAGAGATAGTAAAAAAAAAATGCCCCATTTAAAATAGCTCTAGACAGTATAAAATACTTAGGAGTATTTTATATATAATACAATGGGAGAGGGTTCACTCTGTCTCCCAAAAAGTCTCGTTCTTATCCACACGGAAGTCTAGACAGAAGGCAGGTCCTAGGAAAGAGATGCCAAGATGACAATATGGGAAATCGTAAGGATTCCAGTTCTATTAAAAAGGAAATGCCCCTTCCAATGGCGAAGGAGTTGTGCCCCTCCCTCCCCTTTGTCAGTGCCCTGGGACAAACCCCATTTTTCCCATGCTGGTTATGAATTTGGGCACAATAACAATTAATACCTAAAGAAGGATGCTATCCCTAGTTGTGTCTCCTAAAACCTAGGCAGACATCCAGTCATTTGATTTCTATTTATTTCCCACACAAGGCTGTAGGAAAAAAAAAAAGTTTTGCCACACAGTGGTTGGTAATTACTCCCATTCTATCTACAAAATGAATCACTCTGGAAATGGCCCTCTCTAGTAATAGTGGATCCTTCCTATGGGGAGATGATAGTGCAATATCTCTCCCACATGTTTGCATATCTGCAAAGTGCTTTAATTTTAAAATAGATTTTTATTGATATCTTGTTTTTAAATCATCTAGATTGCTTGTGTATTCTTCCTTTTCCTCTTCCAAAAGACCTATCCCTTGTAACAAAGAATTTTGAGGGAAAAATTTTTAAAAAAAGAAAAAAATCAGCAAAACCAATTGATACATTTTTTTAAAAAAATCTAACTATATATGTAATGTTCCACACTCAAAGGACCTCTCCTCCCCTGTACAGAGGAGTAGAGGGAGGTGTTTTCTCACATCTCTGTTTTAGCATTGTTTTTTCTTTATAAATCTGTAACATTCACTTTTAATTATTTGGTGGTAGTGTCCTTGGCTATGCTGACTTCACTTGTCTCCATTTCATATGAATTTTGCCATTGTTCTCCATATTTATGTTCTCCATATTCATTTCTTATAGTATTACCACAATTTGTTTAGCCACTCCTCAGTTGGGCACCTCCTTTGTTTCCTGGTCTTCAATACCACAAGAGTGCTACTATAAATATTTTAAAGCATATGGAATTTTTTTTCTTATGTCAGTGATCTCTTTGGGATATGAGCCTAGCAATGGAAAGCCTGGATTAAAGGATATAGACATTTAGGAACTTTATTTGCTTGATTCTAAATGGCTTTTCAGAATTGTCATAGTAATTCCCAGCTTCACCAACAATGCACTAGTATGTTGGTCTTTCCATATCTCTTCTAGTTCTGATTATACCCATCTTTTGTCATATTTTGCTGAGTGTGAGATATATAGTGGTTTATATTTTATTTAGTACTCTCAAGTATCTTATGATCCTTAGAGAACAAGCAGGTTATAATGAAAAAAGCACTGTATTTACAGTGAAAGATGTCCTGTAGGGATGTCAAAAGCTCATCTTGTCTACCTTCCCCCTGCCCTATATTATAGAGGAAACTGAAGTCTAGAAAAGTTGAATGACTTGCCCAAAGCTACACTGTAAATGCAAGGATGAAGGTTTGAACACAGCTCCTCTGATTTCAAATCTAGGACATTTTTCATGATGCCATGTTTCTCCTTTCTGTAAATTCCCTTCCAGTTTCAAAATCTTATTTTTCTATTCCACTGGGGCTTGCTACTCCTACTGCGCCCTTGTAGAATTTGGGACAAAGGACAGTTAGGCTACTCCCCCAAACTCCCAGGGTAAATTCAATGGTGATACCAAGAAGAGAGATCACAACTCATCCATTTCTAGTTTAGCCATGCTGTCCATAATTTTTGTTTCATTTTTTTCTAGCATCATTCTTTTCTGCTTATGATGCTAAGTAATCTGAACTACCATATGTACATTTTCCAACCAACCAGAAAATTATCAAGAGTCACACTTCCCACCAACTTTCATTACATGTATGGCAATACCCAGCTTTCCTATTTCATTTGATTTGCTTGCAAATATAGTATTTCAGATCATGAAAATTCTCTTTTGAATACCTTTTCTAGTTCCTTGAAATCACATTCATTCATATTTTGTCAGGAAATGTGCCTCAGCAAGAACCACTAAGCAGATATTTGATTTTTTTTCTATGAGAGATTGTAGCCAATCAAATCCTAGAAAGGCAGCTAGGTGGCACAGTGACTAGAGCACCAGCCATGGAGTTAGGAGGATCTGAGTTCAAATTTGGCCTCAGACACTTGACACTTACTAGCTGTGTGACCTTGGGCAAGTCACTTAGCCTCAGTTGCTTTGTCTTCCTCCCCTCCAAAAAAAAATCAAATCCTAGAGTGTTGTGTCCTCATCTTCCCTGATTTCTTGATCTTTTTATCAGTCATCTAACGTGATGCAAATACTCATTAAAGAGATCGAATGCTTATACTTTTTAGATTTTGAGGAATAACAATCTAGAGATCATCTAGCCCAAGCTCTCTCATTTTTTAGATGGGGAAACTGAGGTCAGAAGGTTTAAATGACTTACCCGAGGTCATCTGAGTATTAAGTAGCAGAAAAAGGACTAGAGAGTCCAGGGCCTCTGGCTCGAAATCCATCATTCATTTTCAGTCAGTCAGATAATCTGTAAACATTTATTAAGCACCTACTATGTGCCAGGAATTCGAAGAGTCAGAAGACAGTCTATGACCTCAAAGGGGTCACAATCATGTGAGGGAGACATTAGGCAAACAAGTATCTACAAAACAAGTTATATACAGGATGAATATGAAATAATTAAGAGAGGAAAAGCACTAGAATTAGAAATTAATTTCTACTGTACTATACAGTCTTGTGGACAGGGGGAATAATACTCATGGCCATGTAGTCATGAGATGAAGGGTGGACCTAATCTATCCAGGTTCAGTAAACCTTTATTAAAAGACTACTAGGTACCAGGAATTATGGTTAGCACTGGGGATACAGAGAAAAGCAAAAGACATCGACTGTCCTCAGGGAGCTGACAATCTAATAGGGCAGACAGCTATGTACAAACAAGCAATATACAAGATAAATAGGAAAACAAATCAGTAGAGGGAAGGAACTAGAATTAAAATGGATAGGGAAAGGTTTCCCATAGAAGAAGGGGTTTTATTTGGGACTTGAAGGAAGTGAAGAGGGAAGCTAGGAGTTGGAGATTCATAGGGAAAGCATTTCACAAATTAAGGATGGCCATTGAAAATGCTAGGAGTTGTGAGATGGAGAGTCTTGTTCAAGGAGGAGGGTTGACACAGTGGTATCATTTTGCGGAAATGACTTTGACAACTGAGTAGAGGAGGAGCTGGAGAGGAAAGAGACCTGTGAAAGGCATGCCAACCCCAGCAGTCCATCACAATACACAATGTAAGAGGAGATTAGAATCTGCACCAGTTGGGGCAGCTAGGTGGCACAGTGAGTAGAGCACCAGCCCTGGAGTTAGGAGGACCTGAGCTCAAATCTGGCCTCAGACACTTCACACATATACTAGCTGTGTGACATTGGGCAAGTCACTTAACCCCATTGCCCTGCCAAAAAAAAAGAATCTGTACTGGAGTTGTGGCAATATTAGAGAGAGAAAGAGGAATATTTGAAAGATGTTAAAAAAGTAAATTTCACTGACCTTGCCAATAGATTGGATGTGAGAAGGGAGGGAGAGTGAACAAAAGAGGATGCTGCCTAGGTTGGGAGTCTGGGGGCCTGGAAGAATGGTGGTGTACTTGACAGTAACAGAGAGATTTGGAAAGAGTAGGTTTGGGAAGACAGGCAGTGAGTTCAGTTTTAGACATGTTGTATGTAAGATACTTGTGTGACATCCAATTTGAGATATCTGAATAGATGGTTAGAAATGCAAGATTGAGGGTCAGAAAAGAGATTAGAGATGGTTAAGCAGATTTGAGAATTATCAGCCCCTGTCTTAATCGGGATAATTTAAAATCAATCTAATTGAACATTCATTTCTTCAGCATTTACTGTATACAAGGTACTGTGCTAGGCACTGAGGACTTCTTAAAATCAGAGTTCTCAAATATGCTAATTTAATTAAGCAATGTAAATATTTGCCATCAAACTATTTTACTTTTTTTTTCGTGAAACACGCTTCTCAGAAAGGAAAGTTGAGAGTTTTTAAAAGCCGCGTCCCGAACATTTTCTATTCATTCTTTTTCTCACTCTCTTTTTCCATTTGTATGGTAGTTAATACCAGTATTCTGGAAGAACGACATCTCTTACAGCATGTATATTTTCTCCATTTCTCCTTCTCCAGCTAGAAAACCTAGGCCCTTCTGTTGTAAACTTTTATTGGCAGGGGTTCATAATTCAGTTGTAAAATTTCATGCTGGGCTACAATTCAGTGCACAAGACCTCTGGCCTGAAGAACTTACGTTACTACAAAAACAATAGTAAAAATGGATTTTTTTTTCTCTTTTGAGATGGACCAGGGGGAAAAAGACATATAAAATGCTTTCCTGTAATAGAAAAGACATTTTCTTAAAATGAAATTTTCTGAATAAAATGATCTTGCTACCCTATTTCCATTTTCCTCCTGACAGTTACCATTTTATGGTAGAAAAGGGCATTTTATTCAAAAGTATTATTTCCTTGAAGAATGGTGAAAAACTTTTTAGCATACACTAGGATTTTAATTTGAAAGTTCTTTCAGTCTGATTCTTACAATTGACTAGATAGTGAAACTTTCTGCAGTAAATGATTCTAGGATCATGGATGAAAAAAAAATATTGAGTAAGAGTGAATAATAGTGCCATGGTTTTCAAAGCTAGCAAGTGGCTGTGTAATGTAGTAGGAAAATCATGGGAAATGGAAGTAACTTGGTATAATGGGAAAACTGCTGACTTTGATACCAGGGCTCCTGGGTTCAAATCCTGGCTTTGCCGATTTATACTTGTGGGACATTGGTCCATTCACTTAACTTTATTGAGTGTCAGTCTCCAGAACTCTAAAATGAGGAGATTGGGTTAGGATATTGGAGTTCTCTTCCAGTTGTAATTCTGTGATCCTATAACCTAAACTTTCATAGTATTAGAATTTTGGAGCTATCAGGGGCCTGAGGGATTATCTAATGGAACCTTCCTCATCTTACAAGTGAGGAAACCAAATAAGGAATTGTCATTGTTTTAATATTCATAAACTATACAAAGGACCAAGAAGAATATTATGTAGCCATCCATAGCAAAGATGGTGATCGTGACAATGATAGTGGTAGTAATACTGGTAGTGGTAGTGGTAGTAGTAACTATATGGAAATTTAGGGTTTGTGCATCATTTTACATGTTATCTTATTTAATCCCCACAACAACCCTGTGAGGTGGATGCTATTATTATCCCC
The DNA here is from genome assembly GCF_011100635.1 of Trichosurus vulpecula. Lineage (NCBI taxonomy): Eukaryota > Metazoa > Chordata > Mammalia > Diprotodontia > Phalangeridae > Trichosurus > Trichosurus vulpecula. The sequence continues at coordinate 24,940,663 of NC_050578.1, forward strand.
ATTTAACCAATGTGGAAATCTAGGCTGAGACAGATTGGAATTCACCTAGGCTCTACAGCTAGTAAGTATCTGAAGCAGGATTCAAACTCAGATCTACTAGACACCAAATTCGGCATTTGACCCCATCAAAGCTGTTAGATTGCTAAACCCATTGACGGCGATTTATCTGATTTTCTTAAGATGGAATATTTCCCATGTTAATCTTTCTCTGTTTTAATGATGGTTGTGTGATCATTTATTCTATCTGGGCCTCAGTTTCTTCATCTTTAAAATGAAGTAGTTATAGTGAATTCAGTTCATTTCAGCTAGTATTTCTAAAGAGAGCATCTAGAGATAAAAACAAAAATAGTTCCTTCCCTTAAGAAGCCTACATTCTACTTGAGAGAAATGCTACACAGACAGAAATTTTAAAAAACATGTAAATGCGATATAATTTTGGGGGTAGGGAAAGTTCTAATAACCGAGAAGATTAGGAAAAGATTCATGAGAATTGAAGGGAGTCAGGAATTCTAACAGGCAGAAGTAAAGGAGATCATTCCAGACGTGGTGACAATCCTGTGCTGAAACACGCAGGCAGTAGTTATAGCCTCAGGTATGTGGAGCAGTAAGTAGCCAAGGTTGAGAGAGAGTAATGTTCAATCAGTTTAGAAAGCTGCAAGGAAGATGATCTCTAAGGTGCCATCTGGTGCCCATATTTTGCGAATCTACAGTTATTTCTTCCATATGACGATTTCTCCTTAGTGGTTCCAATGTATCATGGGTCAGCATAGGAAATTTGTTGGAATTTGGGGGGAGTTTTGTGCAAGCCACAGACAACATGTGAAGGCCAGCAGACAACACAGAAAAAGTTTAGAAACTCATAAATTCATAAAATATGTGTATAGCATTACATTATATCAAGAAAAAAGGGAAAGAAATTTGTGAAGCCAGAAAACTTTCTGGTACCAAGGGGAGGGCCAAAAAAATTTATGTGAATTTTCCATATTGCAGAGGGGCCTTGCACCTAACCCCCACAATGTGGAAGGGATAACTATATTTCATGCAAACATGTTTATGCAAAACAACCAAATGGTACATTGTTAAGCTTTTCTTTTCCCCCACCTGGAGTAATGGTTGATGATTGCATAATCATTTAGAATGTTGAACAGTTAAAGAATCAATCTGATTTATTTGTCATTTTAGCTGTGCTATCTTGACCATCTCAAGCTAAGCCAGATCAATCAAGTGACAGTCCGATGACAGACTATCCATAACTTGAAAAAAAAAGATCTCAGCCTATCCTTGACAAAGAATCTTCTTGACGATATGTCCAACAAGGGAACATACTATTTCTTCCAAAATTATTTTAAGAGGAAGAAGATAGTAAACAACTTCGTAGAAACTAATTAAAAAGATACTAATCAACTTTGAAGAAGACCGGAATCAACATGGCAGAAACAGTCCTGAAGACCCTCTGTGTTTTTCTGTTTCTTCTCTTCCTTCTCCTTCTTCTTACAGGATCATAGAATTAGAGCTGGAAGGGTCCCTACATGTAACTGGGTTTAACTCCTTTCCTCCTCTTCTCTTGAAAGATTAAGTGATTTATGTCTGAGACAGGGATGGAACCAGGTCCCCCTGACCACATTGTATCTCACACCCTTTTTTTTTCTCCTCCTCATCCTCTTTCTCTTCTTTGTCTTCTTCCTTAGTCTCCTTATAAGTAAAATGAGGAATAGAGCTAAATAGCCTCCTAAGTCTCTTCCAGTTCTAGATCTTTGTTCCTGTTTGTCTCCAATGATTCCCCATGAAGCGTTTTTATTGTTTGGGTAACTACAGTCTAAATGCAATAATCTTCAGAGTTTGACTTTCCCAAATGTTAGGCTAAAATCCATATCTTCTCCTTGGGGCAGATGCTCTTTTTAAAGTAGCCTTGTCTATAATCTGGGGTGATTTATCTTGGTAGCCACTAACCTGTTTTATCCAGCTTTAGATTGTAAACTCCCTAAGGGCAGGGAAAGTCCTCAGCCTGTTTTTGTATCCCCAGGCTTGGTAAGGTGTGGCACACAATAAGGGCTTAATAAATGTTAATTGACTTGTGAGTTTCCCCTCACTAGTGGTTTTCCCATGAAGCCTGGATGACCTTTTGTTGGGTAGAAAAGATTCCTGTTCATTGTGTGGCTTTTCTCTGATGATCTCTGAGTAATGTCCCAACTCTGAGACAATTAACTATGACTAATACGTTTTGGCAGGCAAACAGGGCCTGGTTCTGAAAACAATTTCTCTGTGAAAACCGTTACTCTAAGGCTCTTTATATCCAAATATAATCTATTAGCAACCAGTAGCAAATATCTCATTACCTATTACCGGAAAGTTTGGACAGATCTCTAGGTCTATCTAATCCAATCCACACAAGTAAATAGAAACCTGCTCTACCACATAGCCATGGATTTGGAATCAGGGGATCTGGTATTGAATCATGTCTCTTCATTGGTCTTCTTTTTCCTGATCTACAAATTGAGAAGATTGGACTAGATGTGGAGCCCAGGCCTAAATATATAATTTCATGATCCTCCCTTTACTCTTATTTAATTCTAAAATGAAATTAAACAATTCACAAAATGCCCACCAGGTGGTGCTCACGCTGTAGCTTTCAGGCCTCCACACATCAGCAAGCGGCATTTGAAAATATTACTGTCAAACAGATGTTCTTGTCTTTGATGCTATATCTAAGTTAAGGTGGGAATGATGAGGTCGGAAAGGCTAATAAATTTATTATGTTGTGGAAAAGTTATTTCTCCTTGCCCAGGAGACAGCAAAGCCATTATTTTTTACAGCATAATGCTAGCTTTGCTTTGTTCGCCGTCACACAAAATTCTCCTAATCCTTTTCGTACTTTTGTTATTCTTTGTGCGCTGTGTGTCTTTGGTTATGAGCAAAGGAGAAGGGATTAGAGTAGTTTCTGTAAGCTGGCTGCTTAAGAGTTCAATACATTTAAATATTCTGTCAAAGGCAAATGCGTTGGACACTGATCATCCAACAGTGAATAAAATGAAAGACGCAGACAATGAATTAAGGGAAGAGGCGAGTGACTGGAGAGAGCAGCTGTGCCTGCCTGTACACAGAGCCCACAGTTCTACACAAGTGTTTTTCCCCCACTTGGATCAAACATATAGAAACAGCCTTTTCTCCTGGTTTGTCAAAATGCTCTCCCTCTCTACCCCTTCCTCGGTCCCCTGGCCCAGGCCCCAACATTCTCTAATTGCTGCTGCCTCCTCCCTCAAGTGATATAGGTATTAAAAAGGAGACTAAAGTTCGCAGTAACAATTTCAGGGGATGAAATAGCCATGGCTTGTTCTTGTGTCAGAAGCTAGCTTGGCTGAGCAAAAGTCCAAGTTTTAGCATCTCTCTCTTCCCAAGGTCATCCAGCTCCTACAGAAAAACTTCCAGCCCTAACAGCTATCAGCATCTGGGAAGTGAAGCCCTCTGGCAAGAACCATTCTCAGCCAATCTTGTGCCCATTAGATGAAAAATGGCTTTTGCTGGATTTCTGGAACAAGAGCCGCCTGGCTGATGCTCCCAGACTCTTGGTACAGTGGTATTCGTAAAGGCCTGGTTGTTGTTCCCAGGAAGGACATATTCCACCCTCTGTCTCTATGCCTTGAGAAGTGTGTGTCCCAATGTACTCTACCTCCATTGAATAGAATCCTTAGCTTCCATCAGTCAGTCAGCTAGCATTTATTAATCACCTACTGTGTGTCAAGCCTGTGCTAGTGATACAAATAAAGGAAAAAAATAAAATAAAAACAGTTTCTTCTCTCAAGGAACTCATGGCCTAATGAGGGAGACAGCCTGTCTAGTGGGGCAAACAACCATGTACAATCTAGATCCAGGCAGGATAAATTGGAAATAATCCTAGGAGAGAAAACACCAAAACTGAAGAAAAGTAGGAAAGGCTTCTTGCAGAAGGTTGGGATTTAGCTGAGACTTGAGAGAATCTGGAATAGATAGGAGATGGATATGAGAAGGGAAAGAGTTCCAGGACAACCTGTAAAAATGTTAGGATTCAGAAGCTGGAGGAACAGCCCTTGATGTGTCCGGCGCCACTGGATTGTAGCTATGTCGAGGGGAGTAGGGTGCAAGGAGACTGGAAAGGTAGGAAGAGGCCAGGTTAGGAAGGGTTTTAAAAGCTAAACAGGGTTTTGTGTTTGATTGTTGAGGTAAGAAGGAGACTTTGGAGTATATTAAATAAGGGACTGATATGAGCACACCTGTGCTCCAGGAAGATGAATTTGGTATGTGAGGGAAGGATGGTTTGAAGTTTAGAGAGACTTACGGCAGGCAGACCAAGCAGCAGGTTGTTTTAATAGACCAGGTGTGAGGTGATGAGGACATACACTCTTGCAGTAAATGAGGAAAGAACAGTGTGTAAGGAAAGATTTTACAAAGTTAACAATGATAGGGAGGGTTTAGGGTCAAAGACAAGAAGTTCTGTTTAGGATATCTTAAGATATCTATAGAACATCGAGTTTGAGATATATAAGGGGCATTTGGACAGGTGAAACTGGAGATCAGAAGAGGGATTAGGGCTGGACAAGTAGATATGGGAGTCATCTGCATAAAATGACAATTAAAACATTGAGAGCTGATGAGTGCTAGAGAGAGAGAAGAGAACATAGCCTAGGACAGAGCCTCCACCGAAGTTCAGCTCAGATTAGGTACTTCCACCTGGAAGAAGCTTATCTTGATCCATACTAATTGGGAATACTCTCCCTGGATATTCCCTTGTATGTATGTACATATATATACATGTATGTATGTATGTACATATATATATATATATGTATGTATTTGTGTTTAATTTTCTGTTAGTGCTATTTCCCCCAACAGGATGCAAGCCTCTTAAGGGCATGGACAGTTGAATGTAGCAGATAATTAATAAATGCTTATTGAATGAATGAATCAAACACAAACACCTTCTGTGTTAATTCAGGCATTTATCAAATGCCAACTTATACCCAGCGATGTGGTAGCGACCATACAGAGACTAAATTCTGACAGCTTATATTTCCATAGGGCTTCAAGGTTTGTAGAATGTTGGACATCCACGAAATCCTATGACTCTCCCAATAACCCTTTGAGGTTGGTACCACAAGTATTATTTTTGTTTTAAAATGGAGAAACCAAGAACCATAGTTACATAGCATCAGAAGCTAGTCTTCCATGAATCTAAATGCATCATACTTTTTCCTCTGCCCCTCTTTCTCTCTAACAAGCATTTATTAACAGTTAAACATGTACACATCTCTCACTCAAACCTTGTAGTACATACTATTCAAATACCATTTTTCCCATATTATTGATGAAGAAACAGAGGCCCTGAGTGATGAAGTGGAGTGTCCAAGGTCATATGGGAAGTAACTAAGGCAGGATTCAAACTCAGAACTCTTCACCTGAATTTGATGTCAGCATCCGAAGAGACATTATGGCCAAGGTCCTTAACCTTTTTTTTGTCATGGAAAAAAGTCTGGAGGAGCCCGTGGACCCCCTAAAATAATGTTTTTAAATACATAAAAATACATAAATGTACAAAGGAAATTGATGATACTGATTTTGATATAATTATCAAAATCATAATTTTTTATTTCAAAATCCATGGCCCCCAGATTAAAAACCCTCTCATCAAGTAGTGTCTTTGTGAATAGCTTTAAACACAACCTCTGTTTCTACTATTGCTACCAAAGAATTCACCTCTGTGAAAGGGACGTGAACCAGAATCTTTAACACATCACTCCTGTGTGTCCACTTACCTCAGTATATCAGGTGGTCTGGCAATGATGGATTACTAAAATATCTATGGGTGATTCTTCTCAGTAGGGAAACAGAAAAGCCATCCTTTTCATCTAAAACATGAGTGATAGATTCACTTTTCTGACTATGGATCCAGAGAGAGTGTAATTTGAAAAGAAAGAAGTAAATAGCCGCCCAGACAAGGATCATCTGTACACAGTCAAATTCATAAAAGAGTTTTCAACAAAAAGGAAACAGAGAGAAGGAGTGAACAAAAATAATACATAGCAACGAATGTGCTAAGGGCAGCCTTGAAAATAACCATTCAACCGGTACAAGTAATGACTTGCATAAAATAAGAGAAAAATAATATGAATTGTGTTCATTTTCCTGATATAGATTGGTAAGAAAGATGTGACATTTTGTTTCGACTGCAAGGTTGCACAGAGGTGGCATTACATAGTAGATAGAATGCTTGATTAGGATTCGGGAAGACCTGGGATCAAGTCATGCCTGTTACTTGGAATAGTTGTTTGACCTTGGGCAAAATCATTTTAACTTCACTCATCTATGAAATTAGAAGGTTGGACAAGAAGGCGTTTACATAAGGCCCCTTCAGACTCTCAATTTGTGATTGCATCCATCTATTTACGTTTTATACAGGCCAATAGAAAAAAATGAACTTTTGGTTTTTGAGTGTGCTGCCTTGGCAGGGAGCACCCTGAGGATGTGGGCAAAACAGCGATGAACAAAACAGCTAAAATTCTAGGTTTGCTGTGTGCGAGTCATGGATTAGATAACAGAGAATTTCCTATTAACAAACACAGAAAGTAAAGAAGGAATGCTGCTTCTATTGCATTATTGTTGCTGTGTTTTGTTTTTTTCTTTTATTTATTTGTTTTTTTGTGGTTTGTTTGTCGCCAGGTAATTCTTGATTCTCTATGTATAGTAAAGAATTTAGACAGACATTTTCAGATACAGCCAATGTGTTCATTCGTTGTGTTCACTTATACTTATTTCTTACAAGGGTTAGTTTGCATTTGTCCCAGAGAGGAGGGAATGAGGGCAGACAAGTTAGTGTGTAGTGATAGAGGGAAAGAAAGGAAGAAAGGAGAAAAGGGAAGAAGGAGAAGAATATTAATAAAATATTATTTGAATATAGGGAAGACAACAAAAAGAAAAGCAGAAGAGGACAAGGACAATCTTATTACTGCCGTATTGAAAGTATATAAAACTACGTAACAAGTTCACAATTTCATTTCCAATACTCTTTTTTTTTTGTTCTTTGAATATTGAAATGCTTACATTTCTTGATGATTATTAAAGTCATAAAAAAGAAAAAAAAATCTTGAAGGAAATTTCTCTAAGAGCATAACTTTAGAGTTTAAAAAGTGACATGTTTGGTCTACTTGCCTGCCTCCCATCTGGCTGCCTAACTTTCATCTCATAGTAGTATACAGCTGATTTAATTTCAAAGAATTCTTTGTCTCTCATTCCCTAGACTTTTCTTAGCATTGTTCCTAAAGAAGTGATCGTGAGAAAAAATCACAAGGTATCTAGAAAACTCAATTTCCTCATTTTTTTTTGGGGGGGGGGTGAAGATATGTTAGACTAGACTCTCTCTAAGGTCCCTTACAGTTCTTAAATTTTAATGAAATGCAGATGCTAATTCAGCTCTTCCACAAAGTAATTGTTTGACTTTGGGTCTTACTACCTCTCTGGGCCCCTAATTTCCTCACCTTTGCATTGCGGGTCTTAGCTCATAGGTCCTTCCTAAGTGTAAAATTTCATAGCATTCTCTAATAATGTGACCGAAAAGGAGTCAATCAACTCTTAACTATCTAAGGGTAATCCGGAGGGAACAGAGAAAATAAGCAAAAGAGGATTTTTCATGTGAGCTTTTAAGAAATAATGATATTGCAAGGAAACTCCTTGATATTCTTATTTTTTCTAGAATTAATGTTTATGTTCAGTATAAATTGCAACTCTTTGCAGGGACTGGGCTCCTGACCTTTGGTTGCCTAGATTGAATCCTTCCATTTTTATCACTTTATCCCAACATATAACCTCTTTTAGCACCAGTTAGCTGTCAGCTCTAATGATCTGCCATCTCTCAGCATTTCCAGTTTTAATTCACCACACATGTTCACCCTGTGCCAGAATTCCTGGGTACTCTAATTTCATATGTATTCATATCTACACACCTTATTTTTTTCTCCAACATTCCCCTCTCCACTACTGTTTTGGAATAATCTTTCTAATATATGAAAATTGTAAACACACCAGCATTGGCTTGTCATTTCTTCTCCTTCGCTACCCTGAACTTTTAATACAAAACTATGATTTCCCCCAAGTGTGTGCTCACTCTTTCCTTTTATTTTGGTTCTTGTGGAGAGCTGCCTCTTTCCATCTATGAGGACTGAAACACAATTATAAAATGTTGCAAGGCATTTGGCACGTCCAGTGAGCCTGAATGGTGTCTCTCCTGAGGTTTCACTCAAGGCATACTATGAATTCACAAGCACCCCCGGCATCCTGTTTCTTAAAAGCATAGCCACCTGTGGCGGAAAGCTCACATCTCCAAACTTGGGTTCAATTAAAGGATGATGTTGTTGAGTAGGTCAGAGATCTCATAAAAACAAGTCAGGGCACTGGTGTTTCATGAATCAAAAGAGGCTAGAGGAGAGATCTGAGGTTGTCCGTGGTGGTTACCTCCTGGGGGCAAAGAAAACATCTCTAGAAAACTAGATCCAGGATCAAGTTTATGCTGTAGTTTAAAAAGCCTGCTTTCAGCTCAGTTAACAACTGAGTGAGGAAGCAGCGTTCATCTATCTGGCATGGCTAGTGAAAACAACATTTCCTTCTTTATCCAGTGTCGTTTTCAGAAGTCAGGCAAATGTGATTCTCACTGGACAAACGGAGATTAACTCTTTGCTGAGTCTGTTTTGGTTCAGTTACTCTGAAACAAAAGAGAATGTGCCCATGGGAGGTGTTCCTCTAGGTAGGTCCCAGCCTTTGTTCTCTGGGAATGAAAACCAGACCATGCAATTGACATTTACTGTGCAATTGTCAAGGTAAAGAATAGAGGTCATTCAGGACAAAGAGCGTGGGGACCAAATGTAGACCCTGGAGCTTGAAAGACTAATAACAATATCTTTAAGGTTATCATAACTGAGGGAGTTGAATAGTTCTGTGGTTTTGCCAAATAAGAATGACCTATATTTGAACTGAGATCTTTCTTCTCCTGACCCATAACACCATAGAATTTAAGGGTTGACGTGAGCCTTAGGGAATTGAGTCAGACTTCCTTGTTTTAAAGATATAGAAATGATACCCAGAGAGGTAAAGCATTTGTCCAAAGTTACACAGCTAATCAGTACTAGAGGTTGGCTTGGAGCCCTGGTCTCCTGATTTTCCAGTCCAGTGCCTTCATTACATGACATTGGTATAAAATATATCATAGTGTAAAAAGGTTCTCACACTATAATTGTGAGGTCAATTCAAGACTAAGCTACAGGAAAAAAAAAAAAAAGGAAATTGTTATCTTTCTTTAACCAAATAGAAAAAAAAAAAAAAACAAAAATGGCAGCTGCACTGGCTAGAACAATGGCATTTTTATATCTCAATCCCTGTGCCAGATATTTATTTATATACTTTTTTTTTAAATACAACTTTTCATTCTGAGTTCCTACTCTGCTTCTATCATCCCCCAGCCATTTCCCAGATTACATCAGATTCAAAAGGACACAAAAAATCCCATCACAGGTTTTTGATTGGTATTCAGGAATTTGGTGTGCCACCCATTCACCCTTGTGTTATGTCATGTAAACTCCCTTCCCTTCAGTTGTTTCTTTATCTTTGTTCTGAGTGACCTGCTGAAAGAATCACATTGCCCTAGCTATGGAAAGCAGTAATCCCCCACTGCTTATGATTATCGAGGTTCTTTGAGGCCAGGCTGACAATATCAGATAAACTGCGCCCCTCAATTACAAGGCCTAGTTGAATATGATCCTTCCCTTACAAGTACCTTATTTTCTGATATGCAGTGTCTACATTCAATTATCACACATTATTGGAAATACAAAGGTCACTTTTTAGTTTCAAAAAGCTCTCAAAGCAAACACACTGTTGTATTCTGTCTATTTAGAGCTTAAAAAAATCTTAGGATGCAGTTCTGAACGATCTAGCCATCATCTCTGTAGACTTTAAGCCTAACTCTAAGATAGCCAGGTCAAACAACAGACTAAGCTATAAAAGCAAAACAAAATTTTTTTTTAAATGCTTAGGTAAGGGAATGTGATGTTGCTAGTACTTTCTTCCTCTACCTATTTTGCCTCCTAAACGCTGGGGCATACCTTTTATCTTAAAATTAGAGTAACCAGTCATTGTCTTACAATTCAATAATGCTGCTTATGATGAACTAATGTTGTATTAATGTAGATTTCATATGTATTCCCATTGGAATTCCATTGTAATTTACCATTTTATTCATGTTCAATTATTTTAAAGTGTTGCTGAATTAACAAGATCCACTTAGCCTTAATCACTACTTACCACGTCAGTTCACAGCTCTGACATCTCTGGCTTGTGGAGACAATCAATGACAGAATAAGGCAGGAACCTTCAAAGCTACAGCTCAACATCCACACTTGATTCAGCAGGGCTGTAACCTAATGTGTGAGCATTAATCAGTCGTCGGCGATTAAGTGTGCACCAGGACATATGACGGTGGAATCTGATGATGTGGCTACTCAGATAGCCTGTTGATGGCTAAATACTGTGACAGCTGCAGGATTATAGAAATATAGGGCTCCATGTGCCCCCCCTTCTCCTGCATGCCAGGAGTCTTGGATTTACTTCCATAATACTCCTCAAATTTCTCTAAGGACATTCTTGTTTTAGATTTTAAAAATTGGTCAATCTGTTTTCCTGGTGGCCTAACCTAATTCCTGAATAGGAAACCAAAGTTTATACCCAGTTGTTGTTACCATGGTTGTTGTTGAGTTGTGCCCAACTCTTCACGAGTCCATTTGGGATTTTCTTGGCCAAGATACAGGAGGGATTTGCTGTTTCCTTCTCCAGCTCATTTGAAAGATGAGGAAACTGAGGTAACCAGGGTTAAGTGACTTTTTCAGGGTCACACAGCTAGTAATTATCTAAAGCTGGATTTGAATTCAGAAAGATGAGTGTTCTTGTCTCCTGGCCTGGCATTCTATTTACTGCGCCACCTAGCTGCCTCCTTATACCCAGCAGCTTACTGGTAGGGCATTCCCCAGGTGTCACGATGATATTTCTACTCCATAGTATTTCCCATTCTAACCAGTTTCCTACCAGTCTTCATTTCTCCACAAATTTTAACTGCAAATTTCAAGACTTTCTATATCATCCTGTATCATCAAAGATCTTTAGGGTCTCCCCAATCTGACACTAAGATTTCTGCTTTCAAATCACATTTTCTTTTGCCTTTTATAATTCCATTCATTCATTCAGCAAACTTTGACTAAGCATCAAACATGTATAATACACTCTTAGGTGTAATGAGAAGCAGAATCATAAATAAGACAATCTATTATCAGTGATTAAATGTGACCAGGATCAGAGCAACCCTTGAATATGATGTCAACAGCATAGTTAAATAGTTTGAATTTTATTAAGCACCTATTATGTGCTGGGCCTGCTGTTAGGACACTGTGGCAGATAAAGAAGTAATTCCTGCCAATTCAGTGGTATAGTTGGATAAGGTCACAAGGTAAGTAGGAACATTCACAGTATAATAGGGTTTATCTAAGAAGGAAAAATAGAGCTCCATCCTGGGATCATCTTAGAAAGTTAAATGCCTTCAATTAGAATTCTAGTCACCAGTTTAGGATTGAACCCATAAAAATTTCTACCCATGTATGCAAGAATTCTGTACTTGTGCCTTTTAAAGGGTTGCCATTAAAACTGATAGGCTCCCAACCATTCCATTTCCTACTTTCTGACTCAGGGATTTAATTCAAAGGAAGAAGTGAATTAAGATTGCCTGAGGCAATGTTCTTCCTTTTATCTGTCCTACCCATATTGTACTATTGAAATATACTATTCTTATACCAAGAACTTGCTTAACTACTAGGACTGTGGCCTTTAATATTGCTCTGAAGACAGATAATGAAATTCTTGAGTGGGTGATTTTTTTTTTCAGCATCTTGGTAATCAGAAGGATAGAAAGATTTATTCAATCATAACATGAAAGTCCTTTATAATTCCTGCTAAAATCAATGTGATCACCACTCTTAGCATGATTGTCAGATTGAAAGTTGTAGCAGCAACCATTGTATGTAGTTCACACTGGAAAGCTTTCTGATGCCTGTTACAACAATGCCATTAAAGAGCCCCTAGTTGGATGCTCAAATATGCAATTTGTTCTGGAAAAGGATTGGTTGGTGGTTCCTCCAAGCAGAGTTATATACCAATCTTCCAGTACTGTGATTGCATTAGTACAGTTTAGGGCGATATTTTTTTTTCTTTGTGGTGTAAACTTCATGGGAATTACTTCAACCTTCAAAATCTAACTTAAATATTGACTCCTCCAAGAAGCCTCCCTTGATTTCTATACCTTTCCTGTCCCCTTTCCTTCTATACCTTACCTAGATTTTTTTCTTTCACTTAGTACATTTATTATATATCACTTTGAATTATAATTATCTGCATATATGTCACTTCTCCCTGTTAAACTTATGTGGTCAATGCGAAAAGGTACCACACTTCACCTGTTTTTTGTTTTTTTTTTTAATTTCTCTTATTCCTTAGCATAGTATTCTGTAACCATTTAATGTTTACTAAGTATCAGTTGAACTAAACTCTACAAAACTTATTCTTCTTAGGGTTGATGTTATAATTGGAGAAGGCCTTAGAGGTCATCTAGTCCAACTCTACCACCCCACGCCCTGTAACAACAATGTTACTTGTGGCTACTGTGGCTGTGTAAGGCCAATAATACTAGCACACAGAAGGGCTGCTAACATAGGTTCTTTGATCTGCTTTTCTAGGGAAAACAACTTTAAGGGGTTTATAATCTCACTTTAATTAAACATACATATATCATTCACTTTTTTCAGGGGACAAAGTCAGCACCCTGAACTTCATAACAAATACAAACAGAAACTACAGAGAAAATATAAACAGATCAACAGACAGTCTTTTATCTGACCAGAGCAATACATGCATAGTTACCTGAGAGAGAAGTACCAAGATCCGGGTTTTCAAAGCCGGGGTCGGGGGGGGTGGGGCAGGTTTCTTTAACTGCTACCCAGAGTCTCCATACCAACACTCTTCCAATGAATGTGCCCCCAAAACAAAACGCAAACCTCAGACCATATATACACTTCTCAGGGCCCTGGCGCTTAGCACCTATTTAGCAAAAGGGTGTGGGGCCTGGGACCTGGGCTTTCTTGTTTCTTAAGCAGGTCATCAAAGACTCTGATTTAATCAAAGACTTTGAAACAAAGGCAAGACTCATCAAAGGTGCTTGATTACCTTAGTGCTAAGAAGCACTCCAGAACAAAAGACAACAAAGAGGCCACTTTGCTTGTCATTACATTTGAAAGGCAAGACTCATCAAAGGTGCTTGACTGCCTTAGTGCTGAGAAGTACTCTTAAAGTAAAAAACAAAGGCTTGCCATCCATCACCTCCCCACAATGTAATAGATGGGAAAACTGAGGACCAGCGAGAAGTGATGTTCCCAAGGACATACAGGTCAGAGCTGTGATCGAGCAATGCTAAGAGAGAAATCAAATTTGTATGATCCTTCTTTCATTAAAAGTGATAACTTATGGATTTTAAATACAGTTATATAGGTCCTTCCCTCTTGCAATGTATTTATTTTGCTGTTTACATTTTTAGAAATACCTTGTGAAAAGAGTTGATTTAATCCTATTTGAAATTTGATGTCACCAGCTTAAAGGAAAAGTCCCTTGGAGTTGCCTCATTCTAGATACAGAATTGTGAGTTGCTTCTATGGTAGGGAGTGAAACCTTATGAAATTATTAAATGGCAGTTTTGATACCAATCATTTTTGCTCTCTGCCTTTCACCATCCTCTCTCCCCAGGATGTGGCTGCTAAGATCGTTTTCCTTTCTCACTTCCCTGATGATGCTTTTCCGCTTCTCTGAATCTCTTCATTGCCTGTCCTTCTTTGATGTGACCTTCTTATACTTTGAGCCATCTCTTTCTTTAAAAAAAAAAAATCTCCATTAACTCCATTTCCTCTAGTTTCACCCAGACATCAAGTCCAGATCTTTCCTTGATTCTTCTCTTTTTCTCATTGTTGGGTCTTCTTTCATGTGGTCCCCTACACTTGAACAACATGCCTCTTCTTTTTCAGGCAGTACAAAAAGAAAGTAAAATGCCAACCTGAAAAATCCATTGAAAACAAAATGTCTTAATATCAGACTAATCAGGTGTCTTAAAAGTGCTCCAAATTATTTTCAGCATTGTATGTGTAGCCTGTGAAGAAATGTTCAAATTAAACAAATATAGTTCATTTCATTACCCATAAAATTTTTTCTTCTTGAAATATCACTAAACAAAAGCCTGTAAAGCAGACCTTTAACTAGAGTTATAATTACTATCGTATCTTAGTGTAAATGTCATCAGTAATAAGATTTCAAACATTTGCACGGTAGGAGAGAAGAAAACATGGTAAGGGGGCTTATCATTAACCATCGAAAGGTTAAAGAAAGTAGCTCACAATGTCAAGTCTTGCAGTGGCTTTGGGTATTCTCTGTTGTTAGGCCTTAATAAATATTTGTTAAATTGAATAAAATTGTAGTTGGGAGGTGGAGTAGATTCTGGCAGTGAGGGAATATTTAAATAAGGTGTTTATCAATGGCATTTGCAATGTTCATCTGGGTAGTAAATTAGCTCATTCATTCTAAGCAAATTAATAGCTATCCAGTTTTAAATGAAAGACATATTGTTCTTCACTTGGGATGGGTCCTCCTGAGCCCTCTGAATAGGCTTAATAGCCATTTGTTTATTCTTGGCATATGTGTGACCCTCTATTTTCCAGCCCCTTTGCACTTAAGGATAGATCTTTGGTCATCTCTCTACTCCTATACCCTTTCTGACCGCTTCTTTATTTACTTGGCTTTCTGTGCATTTGGTTACAGGTTATAGACCCTAAGTCCTTTTAAAACTGTGTACATCAACCTTTCTGACCTATTCTGGTCCCTTCAATACTCAATATGCCATCTCTGCATCTTTTCTACTTGCTGATCCACATAGCTATAATGTGCTCCTTCCTTCTACATCCTCAGAGGGCTCTTCTCTTCATATAAAGTGCAAAACAACTACCTTTTCTTCTTGCAAATTTTCCTGATTCCCCAACTGCTGGTGCCCTTTCAACTGTTATTCAGTCATTTCAGTGGAGTTTGACTCTTCATGACCCCATTGGGGTTTTCTTGGCATGCCAATGGCTTGCCATTTCCATCTCCAGCTCAACTTACAGATGAGGAAACTGAGGCAAACAGGGTTAAATGACTTTCTCAGGGTGACACAGCTAGTAAGTATCTAAAGCTGGGTTTGAACTCTGAAAGATAAGTCTTCCTGATTCCAGGCCTATCACTCTATCCACTGTACCACCTAGCTGCCCCTAGAGTTTGGTACTTGGTACCTCTTGGTATTTATTTGCTTTATATTAATACTGAAAATGGATACATATCCATTGGTTGCCTACCTTATCAGAATGTAAGTTATTTCTGATTCAGGATAGTTTCATTCTTTGTACTTTTATTCCTCTTGCCTAGTGCAGTGCCTAACGCATAGTAGCTTGGTAAATGTATGTTGATTGATTGATTCCCCTGGTACCCTTTGGTCAGTTCACTTGACCCATGTGGTCCCCTAAGCAGTGACCACTGTAACCTTGTATATGTGGCAAAACCCTAACACACATAGAGTAATGCAATAACATTTTAAAAGAGGAGAGAAAATGCTTTTACACAGAGAATTCAACAGTATGGCTCCAGCCACAAAGTAGTTGAGCACCAGTAGAGGAAGCAAAGAGAAAGAAAAATGATGCCTGTTCCTGGCAGGAAAATAAAAACCAAGAAGGCTTTTGCCAAAAGGGCAAAGACATAGACTCTGGTCCGACCCTTTGATCCTCCTGAGGGTCATTACTACATTTTACCATCAATCTCTTCCCAGACCTGCATACCACATGATTCTGGAAATGAAGATTCAGGGACTTATTTATAACTCTGGTCTGACCTTGCTTTCCCAACACAAATACCCAGTGGAAACTGACACAGATCTACCTACCTTTACCTAATTCCATTGTGTGGTGACATGATCCAGGGGGAAGAATGCAGAATCTGGAATCTGGGTGCTCTTATTCCGACTCTGCTGCTATTTACTTCTGTGACCTTTTCAAACTCCCTAGTTTTTCTGGGCCTCAGTATTTTCTTCTGTTAAATGAGTTGGTTTTATGTGTTTCTTTCTCATGGTTCCTCCCATTTGTCCTAATTCTTCTATACAACATGACTAATGTGAAGATATGTTTAATAGGAATGTATATGTAGAGCCTGTATCAGATTGCGTGCCGTCTTGGGGAGGGATGTGGAGAAAATTTAAAATTTATGGAAGTGATTCTTGAAAACTAAAAATAAATTAATTAACTTATTAAAAAAATGAGTGGGTTGAACTAGATGGCTAATAAAGGCCCTTCCAGCTCTAAAACCACACCAAATACGTCTGTCATGTTTTTTATTTGTCCCAAAGCTACTGAATCAATCTCTGAGACCCTGAAATAACATCAGCTTTATAACTTATAGACCATAATGTGGCATGACAGAGTGTGTGGAAGCTGGCCTCAGAGTCAGGGAGGCCTGGGTTCAAGTTCTCTCCCTGACATCTCCATGGTTTAAGCAGTGGACACGTCATTTAGCCCCTCAAGTCTCCCAAACAACTCCTAAAAGATTAATGACAGGTAAGAGGCCTGTCTACATGGCTGGAAGGAGTTCCTTCCAGGGAGCAAATGATAGTAGTAACCATCATCAAAATAAAACAAATTTAAAAACCAAATAAAAATAATACTTTAAAGGTTGCAAAATGCTTCATGTATTTTTCCCTTTGATGAAATTACAAAGGGGAGGTAGAATCTATAAGCCATAAGGATAAATACTTAAGGATTTACATGGGCTAGAGAAAACATGGCAATGGTTCTTATTGTCATCTTGATTTTATCCTACAAATTAGGAGACAGTGTGTTACAACAGAATGAGCACAGAAATTAGTGGCAGGAGATATGGATTTCTAATCCCAGCTCCGTCCCAGCTAGAGGCAATGATGGTTAAAGTCCTGGAGTCAGGAAGACCTGAGTTTTAATCTTACCTCAGGCATTTATTACTGCATCACTGTGGACCCTTAACCTCAATTTTCTCATCTGCAAAATGGGGATAATAAAAATACTGCAGGTTTGATGTGAGGTTTAAATGAGATAACATGTGTAAAGAGCTTTGCAAACTTTAAAATGCTCTATGAGTGCTTATAATTAGGGCTGCTGCTACTCTTAGCTGTGTAACTGCAAGCATATCAATAAACCTCTCAGAGTTCTAGTTCCTTCATCCGTAGAATGGGGTCACCATTCCCCACACAGCCTTGCTTCCAAAGATATTATAAGGAAAAGCCTGTGTGAATGATAAAATGCTATGTAAATATGAGTTACTATTTAGTTGAATCGATGATTGCTACTGAAAAACCAGGTTTAGTAATAGACCATTTTAAATGTCTGTGATTTAAGGAAAATATATCCGTGGCATATTTTGTTAAGTTCTCTACATTTCTATCAATGTAGGGATGTATTTTTCCATCCACAGTTTTAATAAGAACAGCATCTGGCTCATTTCCCATAATCAATATCATCTCTTAAGGATTTAGTCTCAAAATCAGCTGCAAAAAGCATCAATTACAGGTTGCAGATTTGATAGATTTAAAAGAACCAATTATGTCATTAACAAATTATCCAGTTATCAAGTTGGCTCATTCAGATAATAAGGGGGCCAAAAAAACCCCAGCTCAGTGCTGATTATTTTGTAGCATGAAGCTAGTTTCAATGGGAAGAATATTTTCTTAATTTAAGTGAGTCTTCTGGAGGCAACCTTTACCATAAAAGCACCTTAAGGGAATAAATATAATCGGTATTTCCAATCACTTAACATAAATGAAAGAAAATGAGGAATGTTGGAATTAATTATGTTTATCCTTCTCATAAAGATGTAGATACAAGTCAGAGTTTGCAGAAAAAAAGATCACATGTTGGAAGTGTGTAAACGCTTCAGATTATTCTTTGCCTTTTTGTGAAGGTAAAAAATAAAAGATAATTTATATTCTGTTAAAGCTTAAGTTTCTGGTAACTCTCAAGACAGTATGTTTACCCAGCTGTCATAACATAATTCTGCTGTCCATATTCCCACATTACCTGGATATTTTTTCACTGCAAGGGATGATTTGGTGTTTATATTAAGCTTGTCTACATCTCTTTAGAAATACAGAAACTTTTTTTTGTTTTGTTATATACAGTGCACATGAACAAATGGAAATTAATAATGGAAAGATATTTTGGCTGCATATGAAAATTCAATGACTTAGTTTTACCCCACGGAAAAAAAAATACAGTGGATGGATGACTTTATGTCTTCAGAGTGTAAACTATCTATACTGACAATAGGAAAAAAGAACTTGGGTTATATTCCAGAGGCAAACATTAAGGCAAAATTGTTTATTCAAAAGAGCATCATAAAGAAGAAGGGGCAGACTTTTACCATTTCTTACCTTTGTAAATCTTTTTTGTTACTTTTCTCACATGTTCACATTGAATCAAGGTAATTCCTAATTGAAACATTAATGGATAACTACAAAGTACTTCAGAAATATGCTACAAATGCTCAAGGTGCTATGATTTTAAGGTCGCTCTTCCCAAAAGCTAGATTAAGAATAAAGCTAGCATTTATATAGTGACAAGGTTTATGGAGTATTTTGCATACAGAGAAGCAGGGTGAAAGATAGATGGAAGACAGAGCTTAGAGTCAGGAAGACAATGGTGCAAGGCAACCCTTTTCAGAGACTTATTGGCTGTGTGGTGCAGGTTGAGGCCGATTAACTTCTCTAGACGACTTTAAAAGATTATAAATTCCAGAATAGTTATGGACCTGCATCAGAGAGAAATTTTCCTTATCTGAGACTTCTCTGTGCCAGTGAGTCATGAGCCTTATCCTTTGGATATATTACTTAGATGTATTACTCTTTACATCAGCCATGTAAGGCACATCCTCTTATTATCTCCATTTTATAGATGGGGAAAATGAGATTCTGAAAGGTTAGATAAGTATTCTATGCCAGGGGTTAGCTAACGATGAGCCATGGGCCAAATCTGCTACCTGTTTTCGTATGGCTCATGTACTAAGGATTTTTTTCTTTTTGCTTTCTTTTTTTTTTAACAGAACACAAATCAAGCAAGTATCAGGCATAGAATTCACATTCAGATCTCTCCTGACTTCACATCTAACATTCTTTCCCACCATACTATATACCCTCTAAGTTGCTCCAAAGAAAATTCATGAATAAACATACAATAAACATACAATTAACTACTAATTAACTACTAACTAACTATTAATGACCAATAAACATACTATAAACATACAATTGTAATTTCATTTCTAGAGCTGGCAGGGACCTCATTATATGAATGGGAAAACTGAAACCCAGAGATCATTGTGAGGCTCAAATCAGATAAGATATATAAAGTGCTATGTAAAGCTTAAAATAGTATATTGAGGCCAATCATCAATAGTCTAAAGTTGCCTGGTATCTCGTATAGTGATGACTTCATCACCTGAGCCTTCTATGACACTCCTGCTTAGTTCAGACAGTGTTCATAGAGCAATTCAGGAGTGTGCTGGTAAATGTTTAAGAACTGGGATCTCTGGGGGTGGGAGGGAAGTGTATGCATGCATACTTCTGGATGCCAGGCTTAGCACTGTACATCACGGCTGCACCGAAAGCTTTTTAGTAAAGCATTGTATCAGAGTGCTGTACCAGAATGATCCCCAAAAATTGGCTCTGTGTTCAAATACCAACACTCCTACCTATTGCCTTTGCAACATTGGGCAAGTCATTTCTCTATGTTTCCACATATGTTAAATGTGGAGACGAAATTAGATGACTTTAGTATTTCCAAATCTATGTGACTATATGGATTTTCAAATGATATTAGCTAATATCTGCCTAGCTCTTATTCTGAGGCAGCTGATGGCTCCATGGATAGAACACTGGGCCTGGAGTCAGGGAGTCCAGAATTCAAATCTAGCCTCAGACACTTCTTAGCTGTGTAACCCTGGGTAAATCTCTTAACTTCTACTTGCCTGAAAAAAAATGGATTCACTGGATCCATTGGAGAAAGAAATGACGAACCACTCTGGTATCATTGCCAAGAAAACCCCAAATGGGGTCAGAATGGGACGGACGTGACTGAAAGGACTGAACAACAGCAATAAACAGTGAGCCAAATACTGTGTTAATGACTTTACAATTATTATCCCATTTGATCCTCACAATAACCCTAAGAGATAGGTGCTATTTTTATCCCTATATTACAGATTAAGAAACTGAGGCAAACAGGGGTTAAGTGAATCGCCCCGGGTTATAGGGTTAGTAAGTGTCTGAGGCCAGATTTGAACTCAGTTTTTCTTGATTCTGGGTTCTGTGCTCTATCCTCTGTGCCACCTTGCTGCCCCCAAACATATTTTGTACGGCCATGTTTGTTTTAAATTTTAAAATATATTTATTTGTTCTTCTAGACCAAGAATGGAAATTTCTCCCCTCATTTTCTATGTAGATATTCAGGGCAGTAGGAGTTATGCTTTTGCCTTTAAGGGAAAATATTTCTAATACATGAGGTCTTTCTCTAAAAATGCTCTTTGCAAAAAATATCCAACAAAGTAGTTCTAAAGAGAGATACAGTCACACTGAATAATTAATAAGGGACCATAATAATAATTATTATGATCTACACTAAGAATAACATCACGTTCACCAAACACTTTAGAAACATTAATTAGATCTCACACTGTTCTTATTTACAAATGAATTAATAGTTTACTGAAAACCCAGACTTGTGTACTTTCTTTTAACAGGACTCTTAGGAGTATTCTCGAGACTAAGGCTTTTAATTCCATCAGTGTAGAAAAGAAGAAAGAGTTCTGGGTCTAGAATAAAACAGTTTGAGCTTTAGCTCTGACAGGTAATAACTTTAGAATTATAAACAAATTGCTATTTTTTTTTAATTCTCAATCTCCTTATCTGTATAATGGCCCTGACAGTTCTTGTTCTACCTACCTTGCAATATGGTTGAGAGGAAAGCGCTTTCATAAGCCTTAAAGTGCTATAGAAATATGCTCGAGTCACTGCTGCAGCATCAATAGATAGCTGTATCCATATCCATGTCTACATTTGTTTGCTGTGTTCAGTCATTTTCAGTCTTGTCTGACTCTCCGTGACCCCATTTGGGGTTTTCTTGGCAGTAGTCTGCCATTTCCTATTCCAGCTCATTTTACAGATGAGGAAACTGAGGCAGACAGGGTTAAGTGACTTGCCCAGAGTCACACAGCAAATAAGTGTCCGGGACCATATTTGAACTCAGGAAGATGAGTGTTCCTGAATCCAGGCCCAGCATTCTATCCACTGTACCACCTAGCTGCCCCATGTCTATGTCTTTATTTATATATTTATTTGTAGAATATAACATATTCTGTAACACATGGCACATATCATACAATCATGCCATATCGATTTTTAGGAGTTTTACTGATGCTTTTAAAAATTAAAATATATATGTAACATATGTGTACATATATAGATATATATGTCATTTTCTAATATATGTCTTCTTTGAATTCTCCCTTGTGACAAAAAAGAAAGCAGTAAAGCAAAAACAACTTTGCCCAACCTATTCAACACTTTGAATCAGTAGAAGAAGAGAACTGGAAAAAAATAATGCTTTCAGGTGAACTAAACTTCTAGGTAAAATATGGAAGGTCAAATTGCTGGTACTCATGAACATATGTAGCAGTTAATTTTTTTCCTATGATATTTAATTCTTTTGTAGCTATTCTAATTTTGGACAAATAACATCGGCTTTTCTTTATCTTGAATTAAAAATAAAATAACCTGGCAAAGTAAAGCTCCCATGACAACGGAAAACAGAAGATTTTATTATAGGGAGGCCATTGGGTTGAGAATCCCAGAGAATGAAGCAGTGGGTAGAGAAGACCAATATGGGGGCTCCAAAGGCCTGAAGAGGCTTAATGCCTAGTGGCAAATCGCAGGGACTCAGTTGTCACACATTTGCTCCACAGATTACATCAGATCCATTAGTTCAGTCCCTACAATATAGATATAATTTCTATTTTATGTCTCCAATCTTCATATTTTTCTACGATTTATTAGATGAAAGTAAATATATTGGAAATGGAGATCGTTCTCTGCTCCAAAATTTCCATCCCAAATGTTAATATGAGCAGTATCTCTAATTCAGAATAGCTGTCAAAGCACTCGACACGATACAAAGTTAATCTTTCCAGGATGCTATTTTGTGTAGTTGTGGAAAATACAGACCTATTTGTATAATTATTGTTGTTTTATAGTTTCAGTCATTACCCTATCTGGGGTTTTCTGGGAAAAGATATTGGAGTGGTTTGTCATTTCCTTCTCCAACTCATTTTACAGATGAGGAAACTGAGGCAAACAGGATTAAGTGACTTGCCTAGGGTCACACAGCTAGTGTGTGAGGCCAGATTTGAACTCAGGAAAATGAGTCTCCCTGATTTCAGGCCTGGCACTCTGTCCGTTGTGCCACCTAGCTGAACTTATGGGCATAATACATTAAAGGAAATTAAGATTCCATGGAATAAAAAGAGCTAATGTAAGTCAGTTCACTTATTTGCTGTTGTTGGCTTGCCATTTTTAAAAATATGGGGCAGGGGTAGGGGAAGGAAGGGAGAGATTTATAGGGCAGATAGGTGGCTCACTGGATGAAGAATTAGACTTGGAGTCAGAAAGATCTGAGTTCAAATTTGGCCTCAGACGTTTAGTGGCTGTGTGACCCTGGGCATGTCACTTAACCTTTCACCCTTAGATTTCTTACCTGTAAGATAGAGATAATAGTGGTACCTACCTCCCTGCATGGTTGTGAGCATAAAATAAAATCATGTTTGTAAAGCACTTTGTAACGATATAAACGCTAATTATTATTATTAAAGACTGAAGTTGTATGCTAACACACAGAAGGAAATAACAAACGAAAGGGTTATCCAAATAATGATTCCAGGACATTCTCTGTGGCAGCATTTCACAGTCACGTCATTTTCACACATGAAGGATTTTTCTCTGTTCCTTTATGCCTTTCTTCATTCAGGGGGGTCCTGATGCCAAGAACCCCCTTATTGTGGAAATGGTTGGCATCCTTCAAGACGTGGTGTACAAATTCTGCCTCCCCCATTAAGCCTTCCCTGATTCTCCCTCCGCCCCCAGGCAAGTACGAAAGATTAGAAATGATCAGAAATGATCCTTTCTTCCTCAGATTCGACACAGGATTTCATACTTTTATGCTATGTCACATTTTCTTCTATATTACTATACATGTATCACTAATCACTTGCGAAACACCTAGAAGCACACAAGGAGAATTTGCATTGCTCCTCCCTGTGTATTTGCCCTGACTGTCTCCCATGTTGAGAATGCAGTACCACTTCATCTCTGCCATCTTAGAATGTCTTGTTTCCTTCAAAACTCTGCTCAAAAGACACTGTGCATGAAGCCTTTCCTGATCCACCCCCCACATACATACACTTGGTTGTGTACCCCCTCACCTACCTACCACCCCCAAATTTACCTGGCACTAATTTTATACATTATTCATATACGTGATGGCTCTTCCAATTAAATATACTGTCCTTTGAAGTGATGATTAATTTACTAATGAGGGCAGACATGCCTGGTTCTTTGGGTACTTGCCTGGAAAAACCATGATTGGCAGTGGGAAATGGGATGGCAATCATACTTTAGGCTCAGAGGATGTGGGGACAAAAATCCCATAAAGACAGAGACAAGGGGAAAAGAGGTACAAAGGCAGACACCATGGCTTGGGGACAGGAGAATGGGATGGAGAAGGAAGGCAATGTGAACAAAAGGAGGGGGAGAGGGATAGGCAGAAAATACTACTCACATAACACGGGTTTAGAGTTGGGAGTACTAGGCAGCATGAACCCAATGGAGAACGAAGAGAGCTCAGGGCCAGGAGGTGGAAATCTCACTTTTATAGGATTTTTTGCAGGGAAATAGACTAACTCCTATCTAGACCACCTTGGAGTTGGTTCATGAACATATCCAAATCATCTCAAAGTGATAGATAAAACTTCAAAGTTATCATCCGAAAGTTATCAGAACCTTTTTGATGTTCTTCTGGTCTGGAATTGTAGAGGTCTGGAATTTGTCTGGAATTTACATATAATAGAACCAGAACTCTGACAGCAGAGTCTGAAGTTTGGATTCAGTCAAAGGGCTGCACTTGATCTAGAGGGCCTCATGGCCTTGAAGTTGCAGGTTCCCCATTCCTGGGACAGCTTCTGCTGATTCATCATATATTACTAGGATTTGAATTTTGGTTAATACTGGATCCAATTTGTAAATTACGTTCTTTTGATCTTTGGGACAGTTTGTATGGGACTTCTAGGTTCTCCTTTGCCATTTGATTCCCTGCTATTGTCCCTTTACACCGGTTACTTATAAACTTACTATGCTTGACTAGGAGGGATGTGGAGGGTAGTCAGGAAGACCAGAACCAGTTACAGTTTGAATACAAGCTCATTGAGGGCAGGGACTACTTTGTTTTTTCCTTTGTGTGACAGCACCTGGTTGGGGAACCTGAGGGCTCAAGGCCACATGCTGGCCTTCTAGGTCCTTAGGTATAGCCTCTTGACTCCAAGTTTTAAAGAACAAATCCTTTTATTAAGGAGATTTGTTCTATGAAGTTTGGATTTAGTCAAAGGGCTGCACTTGAGAACCTAGAGGGTAGTATGTGGCCTTGAGGCCACAAGTTTCCCATGCTGGCATAGAGTAAGCACTTAATTAATGCACATTGATTGATTTAGATTTTTTTTTACAATTCTGTATTTATTATGGTTCTTTCATATTTGTACCCATGTTATAGACCTCTTCCACCCCATGGTCTATCAGTTCCATAATGGCAAGAATCCTTTCTTAATTATCTCTTTCCCTAAAGCATTACTTATTTAGCGCTTGAATGAATGACTGCATGGTTCTTTGTAATAAATGTTAACTCAAAGTGGGTGTTAGTGTACTGTTTGCTTAGGAGGTGCCAAAACAAAGTAGGACCCTTGAAGGTAGAGTTTAACTTGGGTAATGTAAGTAAAGACTGAACATTTTTGGAACTCATTAGATTTGTTGTGGGACTAATGGATTTTAAAACCTATTTTGTGCTGATTGAGTACCCTAGAGTAATTACTAACCAAATAATACCTTATTGGAGTTTTTTAAAATATGGAAAACAGACATGTTAAACTTGGCATCTAAGCCATTATCTTCAGGTCTCAATACTTGGACATCTCCCCTTACCTTCCAACCACCAAAAGAAGGAATCAGAATCACGGAGGACCCAATAGCCTTGGCCAGTGAGCTATCGTCCTAGAAATCCAACACAAACATGGCTATTGTGGGTTTTTTTGGCAGGGCAATTGGGGTTAAGTGACTTGCCCAAGGTCACATAGTTAGTAAGTGTGTCAAGTGTCTGAGGCTGGATTTCAACTCAAGTCCTCCTGACTCCAGGGCTGGTGCTCTACTCACTGTGCCACCTCGCTGCCCCACAATCATGGTTAAGTTGTATAGGCTGGACAGTTTTCTGCCTCTATTTGGCATTTTGATCAGGCAAGTAGAAACAGTATATGGTCTCCACTCTCGGAGCAATCAGGCCAAATGTAGCAGAAGTTACAGACAAGCCACAAGGGGACAGGAGAGGGAAGTACCTTGGAAGTATTACCTTCAGAGAGCCTAGGACCTTCCCAGGACAGGGGGAAGAAAAATAGTTAGCTTCCCTGGGGAAGCTGTCAACAGCTTAGGGAAATTTGGAAAGCATGGCCTGCTCTGGGGGGTACCCATGAGAAGTCCTGGGAAGCCTATTATTCTTTGAATGGTACGACCATATATCTAGAGCTAGAAGGGACCTCAGAAGTCACATCATCTAATGCCTTCATTTTACAGGGGAGGGAGCTGAAATCACGGGAAGTTAAGTTACTTACCCAAGGTCACACAGTGGTAAGAATCAGAGGTGAGACTTGAACCCAGGTCCTCTGATTCAAGAATCAACACACTTTCCTCTGACCCATGTTGACTTGGAGGAGCTCCAGCGTGAAAAAGGTCATTAGCTAGAACTCTATTGACCTGGTCACAATAAGCCATTTATGAGTTTCTCTTTGTTCTCTTCTGACACACAGCCAGCAGAGAGAATCAACAAAGAGACTGAATTCTATTCATTCCAAGCTAGGGGCTAGTCTAATCGGAATCATCATAAATTCAAAAAATCCTGGTTACATGTATTAGTCTTAATAATTTACTAACATTTTAAAATAACTTCATTTAAAATTATGTATGATGACCTAGTGGAAAGGACACTGAATTTCAAGGCCACAATTCTCTGTTGTGTTTTTTGTTTGTTTTTTCCATTATATTATTGACTCTACCAGAGTTTGTTTTTGTTTTTAACATTCCATTGCCTGCCATAATTAACCTCAAACAAATTTTCAAACCATTAGAAACATGACACCTGTGTTGGGTTCCATAACTCCCCAATTTCAACAGTGCTAGTCATAGATTGAAAACAATTAAACAACAACAAAAATCTTCAAAAATATTACAGCCTCTTCAGAAAGTCCCTTAACTGCTGCGAGATGATATGTGGGAAGACTCTGCGACTCTCTAAAGAAAATGGCTATATCGATTCTAGACATTATTTTCTATACTTACTATGGTTTAATAGGAGCATTTTTTAAAAATTTGTTTATACTACATACCTGTTGGCCAAAAGCGGCATCCTCTTTTATATTTTCTGTACTCCTCAGTATCCTGTTAACCCTTGATAAATACCAAATGCTAAATAATAAATAACAATAATTTTTAACCTTTAACAAGAGTTGCTGTGAGTGACTGAGCTTGTTTCTGCTTTACAGTTTGCTTGGTTTTCCCTTTTAATGGATTTAATGACACTTCCAATTAAAAATCAAACAATTAGTTGGTGACTGTAGTCACTGATTATATTAAGAGAAATGTATGTTGCTAACGAAATAGCTCACACTTACATGACTTTTAGGACTATTAAGGCTGTTAAATCCTTATGAGTGACATCAGTGTGGACCCAATTAGCACAGTTTGGAGTCACTTCATAATTCAAAAGAATGTGACCATTCAGCTGGAAGCACATTTGACAGAAACTCCATAGTCATGAAGGTAAAAGCCTGCAAGATCACCCACTAGGATGGAGAAGCTGTCACTCTTTCATCAGTACTGTTGAATACTAATGTCAAGGTCAGGATGGAGTAATTTCAGGCTGCCAAAATATTGCTAGAATTGATATACCAGAAGATGTTTAAGAGAGTAAAGAAATAGAACTTTTGATAAACTTTCAGGAAGTAGTTAGAGTTGAATGTGACTCCTAAAAAGCCAGAAACCATTCGCCATTTTGCCTTTGTTTCCTCGCAGAAGAATCAGATCCTATTCCAACAGAAATATAAAAAAAAAGTGCTTCTTTGTCCCCTATTTTATTAACATGGGCCTCGGTATAGAATTGTCATCTCTGTACAATTTGCCATTTTTAGTCTCATTTTTTTTTTAAGAAAAAAGAGCTTGTGCTTTTAAGCAATATTTTACCCCCATCGCTCTCAAATGGAATGAGACTTTTAAATGAAATGAGTTTTTCAAATCCTATTCCGTAAAAGGGAAAGAAATGAATAGCCTTACCTACATGAGTGGGTATGTAACCTGTAAGTCTTTATGTTTCTGTAAGAACTTCACAGTTTTCAAAAGGATTCTTCCTGCACGATCTCTTATGAATTTTGCAGCAACTCTGGCACTGGAGACTTGGCGGGTTTGGTGCCATGGGAAGGGCGCTGGATTTCTAACCAGGAAGATCTCGTTTTGACTCCTGGTGCAGACATATGAACCCTGTATGTTTATGGCCAAGTCACCTAACCTCTCTAGGCCTTCCTTCCTCATATGTAAAATGAGAGGGTTGGTTCTGGTTCTGATCTTGTGGTCCCCATTTTGCAGATAAGGAAATAGAGTCACAGAGCTCTTGTGAGCTGTTGAAAGTTCCTAGGCAACTAATGTTAGAGACTAGATAAAGACCCCATTCGTTCTTTTGTCAGAGCCCTCTGTGCATAGTCACCTAAGGAATGTGTGTGTGTGTGTGTGTGTGTGTTTGTGTGTGCTTATAAAATCCAATTTCATCCTTTTCTTATTTGTAAGGCCAAAATAATATGGTGCAAATATACTCCAGTTTGTATTTCAGCTAAATATGTCGAGATTTTATTCATTCAAGTAAAAAAATACCCATAATCCTTATATTTCTTCATGACCTGATTGATTTTACATTGCATAAATATGTCAATGAGCTATGCCAGACACTAGCACAGTAGAATTGCTTTCCATATTCCAGATACAATTTTGAAAGATGTCTAAAATGACATGTTTGCAGTAAAATATACATGGCCGGTTGAACTTTCTGAGTCTTGCGCCTCAGTAATTCTAAAAAAGGCTCTTGGAATCTCTTCCCCGACAATAGGCATGTTTTTAAAATTTGAAAGTGAATCATTCTGTTATTCCCTATCTCTTATAAATGCACTACTGCTTTTGTCTTAAAAAATAAATAAATAAACAGCTAACTTTCCCTTCCAATTCATGCAAACTAGTCAGTGATTCAGGGCAGAACAACCCTTATTTAGGGCAGACAGATACATCCCCTCATTCACACATTTATTAGTATTATTTGAATTGAATCAATTTCATCCACATTAGGACGTTTCTATACTTTAAGAAACATATTTTCTGCTTTTCCTGGGTCTTTAAATCTTGCTGAATGATTGTATAGAGGTCCTTATAACCTCGGCAAAGTTGGAGAGTTTTCTGTGACTTTAGACTAAGTGTATCTTAGCTCTCTACATACCATTTTAAAAGACAGGAGGAATGAAATAAGAATTCTGTAAGTGGGTTTAAGTTCTATTAAAAGGGGCCACATTAGACTCCTAGGACCTAAAACCAAAAGGGCCAAGTGCATTTTAGTTTAAATGTCAATCTTTTTGAGGAGATTGGAAACAGTGTGGTACAGTGGAAAGGTGTATTGGCAATCAAAATGGGCTCTTAGCACTTAATTCAACCAAGTGCCCTTGAAGAGTTCGGCCTTTGTTTCCTTGATTAAATTAGGAGTCCTTGACGACCTCTTTGCCTCAAGGTAAACCCTAGTTTACATGGGTTTGAGTGACATGTTTGTGACATCAGAGGCTTTTAGACCACATGGGTTTAAGTCGCATTTTTGTGACGATTTTAGGTCACGTGGGTGAGTGGCATGTGTGACTCACCCTTGACCCTGAAAAAGATATAAAACCAGGGATTGGCTTTCCTTTTTTGGAGCTCTGACCCACAGCAGTGGTGGTACATGACTCTGGGCCAGCCATTGTTATGAGCTCCCTGGCTGAACTCAGATGTTGGTAACTATGAATTGTGTTTGGCCTGTCTGTCGATGTTTATAATTTGTTTGTATTTGCTCTGAAGTTCAGGGTGCTGGCTTTTTTCCCCTGAACTAAGTGAATGGTATTTGTATGCTGGATTAAAGTAAGCTTGTTAACCCCTTAACGTTGCTTTCCTTAGTAAAGCAGATCAAAAGAACCTTGCAGCGTTCTGCAAGCTGGTTGTCGTTCGTTTTACACGCCCCACAGCAGCTGCTAACCGGATTGTTGAAACAAAAGGTCATCAACACAAGGGTCAGAGCACTTGGGTTCAGATTCTTTCCCTGCTACCTCTACCTTGTGTGACTGGGGAATTCACTTAACTTCTATGTGTTTCAGTTACTTCATCACTAAAATCAGGGGTTAAATTAGAAAGGCTTTCAGATCCTTCCTAGTTTCAAACCTTTGATATAGTAAAAGAGGAAAGTGGTTAAAAAAATGCAAGACAAAACTATGAGGAATTTTGAAGTAAATTATCAAGGCATTTAATTCTACCCAGGAGTTTGATCTAAGCTTTTACTATCGAAGTTACAAAGGAAATTACAAATGCCTATACCATGCCATCTACTTTTTTTTCAGATTACTCCCTCTGGATCTTTTATAATGATAATTGGGAAGACAGCAACCTTAGGAGTACAATGCCACAGGCCCACATTAAGAATCTTGGGGAGCTTATACTCTCAAAGTGTTGAGACGGAGGTGGTGAGATCTGGATGCTGATATCCAGATTGGATTCTTTCTGTTTCCTTCTATTGCTCCTGAGATTCTGTCTTCCTGGTTGACATGTAGGTCTATGGAGCGAT
Organism: Trichosurus vulpecula; assembly: GCF_011100635.1. Classification (NCBI taxonomy): domain Eukaryota; kingdom Metazoa; phylum Chordata; class Mammalia; order Diprotodontia; family Phalangeridae; genus Trichosurus; species Trichosurus vulpecula. The sequence continues at coordinate 24,971,058 of NC_050578.1, forward strand.
GATTCTTGGGAAGTAGATGAGACCAGAACTGTGGGCCACCATGACCAATGGAGGAGATGCTATTGGTATTACTGAGACTGGAAGTGACTATAACTCCCATAGGGCTGAAGAGCTAGAGGAGAACACTCAATACATTTCCCCTGCTTTTCACTGATACAATTAGAAATCCAGAACTTGGGTCCCAAATACTCATCTCTCTCTCCTATCCTTTCCTGTTTTACTCTGTAAGCACATGTAATTTAGAAATTTCCTGCCTAGCTTCAAATAATTAAGAAGCCATTCAGAAGGTGATTTGGGGAAATGGCTATATACAAAGGTTCCTTGTTAAACTCTTTAAGCCTTTTTTTAAATTTTTTTTTGCTGTATTTGACAAACTCTGTGGTCATGGTACGTTGTATACCTATGAAAGTCCAGATATCAGATTGGGACTCAGGCAATGGATGGTAGAATATATAATTAATATTAGAAGGGACCTTAGAGGATATCTAATCCAGTTTTCATTTTAGAGAATAAAATAAAATAATACTCATATTTGATATTTTGAGTAATATTCCCTTTTTATCCCTTAGAATTCAAGAGTTAACAAAGTACAGTCTATAGGCCATATGTGACCCATTACCTCTTTTTGTACAGCCTTTGAGCCAAGATTGTTACCTCATGGGCTATACAAAAACAGGCAGTGGGATGAATTTGGCACACTGGTCATGGTTTGCCAACCCCTGCCCTAGATCACTCCAAACCCAACCAGCATGGGTTTTAAACTGATAGGAACTGCAACTTGAAGCCACAGGCTTGTAACCCTAGGGTGCATGAGTAGCTTCTCGAGGTGATAGAAGTAAATATTTGGAAAATAACTGTTATCCTGTTGAAGCTTCAATTCCACTTATAATAAACACCTCTGTGAATCAGGATTCTCAGTCTTCTTTTATTTCTTATGTGCATATGAATGATAAACTCTAGAATTTATTTCCTTTCATATTGAATCTCAGGAGCAATAGAAGGAAACACAAAGAGTCCAGTCTGGATTGTCAGCATCCAGATCTCACCACCTCTGTCTCAACCCTTTAAGATTATAAGCTCCCCAAGATTCCTAATGTGGGCCTGTGGCATTGTACTCTTCAAGCTGCTATCTTCCCAATTATCATTGTAAAAGATCCAATTTCCTTTCCTATTTTGTATCGACTTAAGGTAAAGTAACTGAAAACCACAGGGTATGGGAACCCCTGATCTCAACCTTTGTAGGCTTAATACCCTCTGTTGGTCAGTGCAGTCCTTAGTAAGGCTGAAACTGAGAAACTGTGTGTCCCTGGAATAGTCACACAACCTCTGCCTGCTTCAGTTTCTTCAACTGTAAAATGGAGATAGATAATAATAACACCTACCTCATAGGGCCTTTGTCAGGATCAAATGAAATATTTATCTGCTGCTTTACACAGGGCCTGGCACATAGTTAGCACTTAATAAAAGCTTGTTTCCTTTCAAGGCCCCCAAATACAGAGTGATTCAAGGAAAATGTTACTCATGCTAATAACAATTTCCCATGTACCATCTCTCTATTTACCACATTCTTTATTCTGGCTGTTTTTGCTTTTAGTCCCAGGGCCAAACCTCCAGTTCACTAGTCCAGGATTAAACTCAGTTGGCAAGACCAATAGCCAAGGTTAGTTTGTATTGGAACTAGTAACAATAACAAGCTTTATCCGGTAGAACGCAGCATGCAACCCATTCATTTTGTTTTGTTTTTTAAGTATGTTAATAAAGGTGCAATTTTATATATTTTATTTTATGCATCTAAGAACTTCCTTCTAAAAAGAGACTTGGAGGTTTCACTAACTTGCCCAAAGGGTCTCTCTCTCTCTCTTCCTCTCTCTCTCTTCCTCTCTCTCTCTCTCTCTCTCTCTCACACACACACACACACACACACACACACACACACACACACAAAGGTTAAGAACCACCTTAGAGTATGGAACTGGATTGGTAAGAATGTAATTTCATGGTCTCAAAATGCTCCTTCTTGGTTAGTATTTAGAAAGAGTCAAAGTTATGAATATTAAAAATATATCTTGGATCATTATTGTTTGCTCCTTTCCTTGGAAGATCTTCAAATGTTTTTGCACATCTTATACTGTCTTTCCAGTTGAGACCTCATGTAAATATTTCTTTGGCATATTGGTCATGTCACCACACACAGCTTGAATTTTTTTGTTGTATTGTAAGACAATGCAAGAAATATTTCAAGGGTAATGGGATCCTGGTGGGTTTATTTAAAACACTGATATCATTTGAAAAAGTTAAACATGGAGGGCAAAAGTTCAAACCAAGTTTCTAGGTAACACTGGTGAAAACTGCCACGGCAGATAATGATAGACTAAACATCACTTTGACTCAAAAAAGTTAATCCTGAGTCCCTGGCTTGCTTATGTATGTTAAAATATTCCATAACAAAGTTTGAGGCAAAGCTGGCCGGTTAGCCTAAATGCCCTGGTTAGCTTCCTAAGAACGAAAGCCAGTTGAACAGCTCAGCATATAAACAGGTCTCCTTTCTAATGCAACAAAAGAAACTACTTAGTCCCTTAAAAAACAGGGAAGGAAGGAAGGAAAGAAGGAAGGAAGGAAGGAAGGAAGAAAGGAAGGAAGGAAGGAAGGAAGGAAGGAAGGAAGGAAGGAAGAAGGGAAGGAAGAAAAAAAGAAAGGGACTTGTGTGCTGTGTGATTTAATTTTGGTCTCAAGTAAATTAACAATAAGCCACTCTTCCATTACAACAGTGATCAGTTTTATGGTGCCTGTATGTGGCTTGTTCATCTCTTTATTCTAATGTGTTACATTAACTAATTACATCCAGATTCACTTATTTCTAGTAGGGGGACAAGTACAGCAGTTGCAAGGAAGATAGAGCTGGTTTTTTTCTTGGGGAAGGGGTAGTAGAGGAGGGTGATTCAAGCCTGACAATTCTTCCCTGAATCTCAAAACCGGAGAAATGCATGTTGACATTTCACAGCCAAACCTTGGGCACTGGGTGGGCATCAAGGTAATTGCCAGCGACAGACATTCTTTTAGAAAGATAAGTTCTCACCTAATTGGTCCAAAGCAATCCCTGAAGAATGTTAGAGTAACAGCCAGCACATGTGCAATATTGCTTTCAAATAATATGTATGTGCCAAGCGCCAAAATGAAAATTTGTGGAAATGACATCAGCAATTGACAAAAATATGCCTCATGGAAGCCGTAAGGGAATTCAGATATTTCTGGGTTTTGTATTTGTTGGTTTTTTTGGTCTGTGCTCTTTTAATATGAAATGACTACTTTATTAGTAGGCTATAATTCTGAAATGCCTCATGGACTTTGCCCAGAAGACATGTGAATTGCATTATTCAGTGAATGATGCCACACTTTGGATATCCTTGGAGCTCTGTAAACTTCGTGTTACAACCACAGTAGCTTATGAGGGACTGATATGGAAGTTGGCTAAGTCTCACTATGTCTTAGAATGGAGAGGATCTATTGCATATATTATATATATATATATATATATACATATATACGTATACACACACACATGTATACATATATACACACATAGACATAAATATAGCATGTATGTATTACAAATATGTGTGTACACATACATTCACATATACATACATGTGTATGTGTACATACATACATACATGTGGGGGTGGGCTGGGCCTAACTTAGGCTGTCCCTTGGTCATTTAGTTTCTGTATCAGAACAAAATGAGAGCCTCATAAGTCGTGCAGCAGTTAACAAAAGGAGCTGTCTTTAGCCATACACAGGAGAAGCAAGTTCAACAAAGATAAATTCACTTGAAGAAAAGCTTTCATCCCTATCCACCAGCCAGGCATCCGAGAGTCTCTGTAGCTTCTCTTGACTGCTTTGTACCCAGGTGATGAAGAAGTGACCCATCCACAATCTGAGGGCTTACTACCCCAACCAACCAAGTCTCCTGGAATGTCTCAATATCTTTTATAGAAAAACAAAAAACAAAATAAAACCTAACCTACTTAATGGGAGAAAGGGTTAACATATTTCTCCTGCCACAGAGTTGTAGTTATGTTCAGCCACAGTGAACACGAGAGTGAATGATAAGCCTTGTTCATCGTCCACCTCAGTGCGTCATTAGTCAGTTGGTATATACTGTCCTTTTTTAGGAGATTTTGGAGTATCAAAGGGATTTCTAATAAATATATTGGCATTGTGAACAACAATAAAGACAATAAATACAGAATGTATAACTTCTCCAGGCAAAACAAATATTGTTAAGATTACTTCCTAAACCCTGATTGGAACAACACCGAGGCGTTGAACATGAGATGATATTATATAAGAGCAGGAAGGGGGAAAATCCCTGGAGAAGGTAAAATGGTTTTAAATATTTGCCAAGTTCCTAACTATACTTTTTTTTCTACTCAAAGAGGGGAGAAATGTGAAGCTGAGCAATTTTCTGGTGCATTTGATCAAGATAGTCAGCCTATCTTCATAATTAAGTCCAGAAATGCATTTTCTTCAGTAGCAGGGGGTTAGGAGACAAATTGTATGGATAATGACTTCAACTTTCCACTTCCTTTTATCTGGTACTTGAGGGAAAGTATTGTCCATTATGTACAGAAAATAACAACAGGCAAGGGACTCCAAAGAGTATTGAGTTGCCCATAGACACTTGTCAAATGTTAGGAAATAATTCCATTATTACAAATGGATAGTTAATATTTTATAGACATGTTAATATTACACAAAAGAATATTCTCTGCTTTGCTTTCTACACATTGCTTTCCTATACATGGAGTCATTCAGATCCAGCCTCAGACACTTACGAGATGTGTGAGCCTGGGCAAGTCACTTTAATCTCAACTTGCCTCAGTTTCCTCAGATGTAAAACAGAAATTAGGACAGCATCCACCTTACAGACTTGTTGTGAGGATTAAATGAGATATTTGCAAAGTGCCTAGGACATTACCCAACATATTGTAGGCACTGTATACATGCTTATTCCCTTTTCTCTGCTTAGTTTTTTTTGTTTCTTTGTTTCATTGACAAAGTCAGATTTACATTATGGGGACTTTAGGGTTGGGAATGATTCCAACCTGAATGATATCCCCTGTTGTCCATAGTAGCTTTTGCCAAGAAATTTTTTTTCCTTCTGGTTTCAGGATGAACAGGACTCCTGGGGCTTAGCTGGAGAAACACCTGCCTATCTGGGTGTTGATGAAGTCCACAGACTAAGCAATCAGTTACATACATATATACATACACACATAAATACATATGTACAGTACATATATGCATATATATGTATGCATATGTGTGTATGTATATGCGTACTATAAGATGAAAGGGATCTTATTATTATTTTTTTCTTTTTTTTAATTCAATTTTACTTTGAGTTCTAGATTCTCTTCTTCCTCTAACCCTCTTCCCCACCCATAGAGAAGGCAAGAAATGCAAAATCCATTATAAATATTTAATGGCTTTGATTAAGAAGCACACAAGTAGAATAATAATTATCAGCATATACATGTCACCCTAGGTTTGCAAAGAATTTTAGAATATTATCTTATTTAATCATCACAATACCTCTGTGAGTTATGTGCTATTATTAGTATGATATTACAGATGAGGAAACTGAGGCTGAAGAAGGTTAAATGTTTTCCCCAGAGTTATACAGGTAGTAAGTATTTAAAACAGGATTTGAATTTAGATTTTTTCATAACTCAGAGTCCACCACTCTCTCCTTTAGTTGACTGAGGGGCCCCTGGAACAGTGGGAGGGAACAGAAAAAGCAACAGGAAGGAACATTTGGGGTGCTTTCCCTGACCTGAAGAATTACAGGCTTAAGAGCATTTTTATGTGTCCATTACTACCATTGTTCTCCAGCAGGTTCTAGATAATATTGGATCTTATACGGGGGGAAAAGGTTATGAGGTCTATTTGAATAAGTTCTCAGCATGAGTTATTCCTTGCATTAACATGACTGGTTTTCCAAAGCTAAAACTACATTTTTGTAAAAGACTAGAAATACGAATGCCCTAAATACAATTTCTATCATCACCCATATTTCTAGCAAACCAGTTTGCTTATAGATTTCAAAACCATGAAATTATGGTGCCAAAGTTTTTGGAAAACTACAAAAACTACTCAGTAATAAAGCTCTGTTTTCATCTTTCGAGCAATAAAAATATATTCTTGACTCTTGGGTCATCTCCTGGCTTTTACAAAGCTTAGGTTATCCCCACATATCTTTGTGACTGTTCATAAATAAATTATTAATGGAAAAAATTCATTCAATGAGCAAATCTAACTCTAACTTGAAAGGACAGAATCTGTTTCTTTGGAAAAACTGCCATAAAGATACATTTTATACTTGAAGTTAAACTTTTCAATAATTTATTCTCCATCAAGCCTTCCTGAAATTCTAAATTGTTCAAATTACAGCTGGGGTGCATTCATGACCTCTTTCCAGGGCTCACCTGATGGCAAGTGTTTATATATAGAATACAACCCTGATCAATCTCTGACACTTACTACTGCCTTCCTGCTGCTTAAAAATGTGTACTCTAATAGCATTTATGTGTTTTCTTTTCCCTGAAGGTTTCATATTCCTTCTTCACAAGGGCAAAGAAAATTAGAATGAACATCATAGTCACTGTAATAGAAACATTCCAAGCTAGTTATTTATATTCTGTTCTAAGCCAAACAGTTTTGGGAACTTGCTAAATGCAATTCTATATATCTATGTATCTATATCTATATTCATGTATATACATGCTTATATTTTGTTGTTATTGTTGTTTTACAAATATATGAAGTTAGGATGCCAGCTCTTGTTTGTTCCCTAGTGGTCTAGGTGTCCATAAGATTTAACATATTGATTTGCACCTAGAACTGCACCTCAAAATGTAAAATGTTCAAAGAAAAACAAATTATGGAATTTTTGTTCTTGACAATGACAAGGTTTGAATTTCAAAACATTTCAGAAAAAAAAGTAGAGGCAGGATCTCAGAGTGTAAAATGCTACAGAGGAAATTGCCTGAAGAATAAAAAGTGCTAAAGAAGGGAATTTTGAAGATCAGAAAAAAATTCTCTGATGAGGAATATAAGGTTGAATTGTGTCTCAAGAGACTGATGAGGATGCACAGGGTACTCACTGCTAAACCCAGATTCATAAAAAATATGTATAGGAAATGGAAGTCAGGTCAAGTAATGCATGATGAACATTAAAAAGTGAGAGGTTCTAGTAAGAAAAATAACAGGTATGCCACTATGCAGAGTGAGCTATGTTTGATGATAAATGCCAAGAATATAGGAAATTACCTTTTTTCAGCTATGGTGAGCACAAGCATAAAATCACAGAAGGGATATAACCATTTCATGGAGTGGGTGACCTAATGATAATATGTGATTAAGAGAAGATGGAAATACTCATTTGTTTTCTTGCTTCTAAACCGTTTATTCACTTTTACATTGGCAAACAAACATCAAAAATGGTTAGCAAGAAGTTGAAAGCCAGGGTAACTGAGGAAATGGTAAGAGAGCACCTAAGTTATCTCAAATATTTCAGCAATCTTGTAAACAAAGGTGCTGAAATAAAGGTAGAGTGCTTGCTGAGCTGCTGGCAATAGTCACTGAAAGATGAGGGAAAATAGAAAAGATACTGTAGGATGGAAGAAGGGCAATTTTTTTTCCTGTTCAAGAAAGGAAAGAAGACAGTCTTAAAACTTAAAACACTTTACAAACCTTCATTGTTGTTGCTGTTGCTTGCTGCTGAGAGACTAGTGAGCTGGAATTCATTCCCTGACAAGTTTGAGAACATATTATTAAAGGGATGGTGCGTGAGCATTTAGAAAGGGAAATGATCACTAAGAACAAGCTTGACTTGGGACAGTTAATGCTATATCTTTTCTTCTTTTTAAGAGAGATTTACTTTTCAGGGAATGCACTTTGTAGGGGGAGATGAGTGGGCAGCATTTATTTTTGTAAGGTTGAAAATGTATCAACATGCTTTTTAGAAATGAAAATAAAATAGTAAAACCTGGTTTATATTTCCATTCCTACCACTCTATTATGAAAATTTGGGCAAGTCCAACAATCTCTGTACTTTGGTTTCTACACTGGCTAAATTAGGCAATTTCTTATATTCTAAATAGAATATTACTTTCAATAGATCTTTGACTTCAGTGTTGCAGATCTACACCCATCCTTTTTGTGTGATTCCTTTGCCTGTCCTCCCATAAGTTTACAAAAGAGGATCTACAAACATACTCTCTCTTGACATCACAAGGATGCCAATGGTACATTCAGAGTCTGCATTGATTATCCTTCACCAGCCTATCTTCTTGGTTTATTGTACATTCTTGATGACATCCTTTACACAAGATATGTCAAAGTCACCACCCACTGGCCCACAATACTCCAGTGGAGCAAACCAAATTAAAATGTATTTGAGGAGTGTTTAAATAAATAAAAATACAGTATAACTTAGATAATGTTAATTTGTGGTTTTCTGAGTCAAAAATATGCTCACAGGGACATCTCTGTTTTAATTTGACACCACTATTTTACACTACTTTATCTTCACAGTTGCATGTTCATAACATGTTACATCCATATGATTCCTTTGCCATTAAAGTGATCCCCAACTTCAGTTCTTCAAAGATTGTATTTTCCCATGATTTTCATATAACACTATCAAAAGAAGACAAGAATTAAAAAGGAAGAAAGGACAAGTCATCAAAAGAGCCCTGCAGTTTCCCAAAGGCAATCTTCTCCTGTTCAATTCTGGGCCCAAATCATCATTCATTTTCAGTATCTGACCAAGACATGGGTTATCCCTACAACTCAATAATAGTCTGGACAATCTACATCATTCATTCACTTGGTTTTTCCAGAGTGGACAAATTATTTTGCGTGATTGTGCATCTCATTTAGGAAGCACTCAAATGTCTAGGGATTTGATGTAATCAGTCCAATGTTACTTACAAACAATTCAACTCTGATGCGGACTCTGCCCTGGATTATCTACATGACTATGAACACATTTTGCAAATGTACATCTCCCTATTTTATGTTTCATTTGATATAAATGAGGAGAGAACATTTTGAACCAGATTATTTTTGCTCTTACATATTTTTAAAAATATTACATAATTTGGACATGAATGTGAAAGACACTTCATTGGAAGAGGATCTTTAAGATGGACTTTGCTCTACTGAGCAATTTGCTTTTTCATAGTCCTTGATAGTAAAAATAATCATTAAAAAATCTATGCAGACCTTTTCTGTCTTTCATGTCTGTGTATTTTTCTCATTTTTTCTTTAAATGTCCTCTGTATGACTTAGACTTAGGTTCTCTTGCTAAGTTTTGTTTAAATTCTTTCCCCCTCTCTGCTTCCCATAATCCTCTACCATCTTTCTCCATAATATTTTATAAGTGACTTCATTTTCCAAACCATTGTTGCTTTGGGCACTATATGCTCTATTAAGCAAGTAATTCAAGTGTTTATTGGCTAATGGAATTTTTAGGCTTTTTTTGCTCTTTTTTAATGTGACATTTGCTTCTATTTCAAATTGTTAAAATTGGTATCCATGCCCTTTCTTCTAACCATTTCCTATTCTTTATTGCCTATTGGTAAATTTGAATGGGTCAGGTTAGAAGTTGTTTAAAATATATGTTCTATATTTTTTCCTCAGCTTTAGTCTTTCTTCTGACTTTATGTTAATTTGGATCATTGTTCTAACAAGTTGGTGGTCCAATAGTACACAGACAGTTTATTCATACATGACCTAGGACAGTAATGATTCATTTCCTTTCTGTTGCAATATAATCAGTGTCATAGTCTGTGATGTTATTTGGTGCTTGAAAAGTGCTTTTTTGGTACTTTTTGCAAAGAAAGAATTCATTATGAGAGCCCCATATAGTCTGTCTTTGTCCTCTGTCATTTCTTGCTTATGAAGCATATTTTCTAACATATTTTTAGTTGTCTGCCACTTTGCCCATCATTGATAATACCAAAGTATCAAGGTGTATGTTAATTTAATTTGGAAATTCTAAGTGAATTCTTTGTAGAATTTCTCTACTTCCTCATCTTTCTGCTGCTGGTACACATGCTGATATGCCACATATATTATCCTGGTGGCCTTTGTTGCAAATCCTTATCATGAGCACTGTAATATGAAATGACCAAATGATTTGTGAAATGATATTTCATATTGCCTTTAGATACATAAAAAAGGAACTCTGTCAACTCCTTTATTTGGCTGTTCAAGGAGAACCTGTGAGACTTCCTTCTACTTAATTGACATTTCCTTTTGTCTTCTACTTTAATTTATGCTGCAAATGTCAAAATTGATATTCAGTTCCACTAGTTAGTGTATCTCTACTTGGTCATTGGACAAGGCTAAGTTATTGTGTCTCATTAGTCTAAAAGCTATCATTCTTCACCTCACTTTACACCCACATGTTATTATCACTGCAGAAGTAGAAGGGGGTGCAGAGGACTGAGGTCATTTTGTATTTTTCTTTTTTGTGGGTTTCCATAGTCAAAGAATCCATCACCAAATGTCCCATCTGGTACTGATGAGCCTCTCTAAACTTAGGCTGTTCCTCAGAAGACTGATATTTTGTTGTGGGGATGATACTCAAAGCTTTCTCATCATAGTAGAATCTGTCAGAGATTTCACTCTATTGGATAGCCCTCATGAACCAGTGGCCAACCTTCCCTTTGCAGTGAAGAATTAGATTAGTACATTACAGAGGAAAGTTGATTGAGAAATAGATTAAAAAGGTAAACATTATTTCAATTATTTGCATTAAAATGTGTGCATCTGCTTTACTGAAAAAGACATAGAGTAATATAAATAAAAGAGAACTGATCATGACAGACTAATCTGCTTCCTCTTTCTTTTAATGGCAGTGGTGGGGTTGGGGGGTTTTGGGAGAGGAGTGTAAGGATGGGAATTGTAATCGTTAAGGGAATGGTTGAAAAGGAACATGTTATAGATAATTACCTAAATGTTAGCAAAGCATTTGACAAAGTTTGAGAGATGCAGCATGCTATGGCTATGATTGCAACCAACACATCTCAAGAATCTACTGTGTTCAGAACACTATGTTAGGCATTGGTTGTATTTAAGACACTGACAAAAAATGAGAGTGATACCCCACTCCATATCCAAATGGCAGTTAACCTGTTAGTGACTACTCTTTGGGTCTGATAATTTATCCCAAACCACCAAACTGTACCATTATATAAACCCACATCTTTTCACATTATTCATAAAGTTATGATGAGACACTTTGTCAAATGCTTTGCTAACATTTAAGGAATATAACATACTTCATCTTGTCCCTTCATCTTGCTATTTGAAATGAGTTCAAAAAGTCTTGGGGATTTCTTTAATGAGAGTTCAATTTGCAAAATAACAATACTTTCTGTTATATAGAAAGGATAGGAAGAATATCAAAATATGAGGTTTGTTAAAACCAGGGCAGGGGAAGCATCTGAAAAACTAATGGGAATGCCACTATGCTTGGAAAAGAGGCCAGGTCACTAAGGAAGAATACAAGGAATTAGCACAAGAGTGTGGGGACACATTCAGGAACTTGAGAAAGCCAAAGCCAAAAAAAGGGAGGGGAAGGGAGAAAAAAAATACATAGAGAATCATTGAGAGAGACAGAGACAGAGAGAATTAGAAATGCAACTTGAAAGTGACATAAAATAGATTTTTTTTTAAAAAGCAAAAAAAGGAATAAGTAGATTTCTTATTGACAAAAAAAAATGGTTGATAGTACAATTTAAAAGGAAATTTCAGGAAGATTCACAAAACCCTATTCCATCGCAGCAAAGTTATAATTGACTTTCTATAGAATCATACTGGACATCCACTCATTTCTTGAGCTTGATCATTTCACAAGCATCCCTAGATGGCTTAGGTAGTCCTGGAATGCTTCAGATAAGCTTACTTACTCAGGACAGCATCCTAAAGATCTGTTTTCTTCTGAGTACCATAAACAGATAAGTATTTCCAGTGTGGTCTCTACCTTCGGCCAGCTTCCTGAATATCCTCTGAAGCTTGAGGGGCAACCTAGGTTTAGACAGAACTCTCCATCTGATTTTAGACTCATATAATAAGACTTCTGGGTTCTTAGAAGCTAGACTTGCTAATTTGCACATACCTCTGACCATGGACGCTCCCTTACTTTATTTGGCCTCATCACTCAAGTTAGAGCGAAGACCTAGGTTCCAGAGATCAAAAATTGGTACCTAGGAATCTAGTACAAACGTGAGTTTTATCATCACATAACATAGCAAGCGAGCCAAAACAAAATGAAATAGACACTTTATGGCAATACAGACAAAGGTTCTTATATAGAAACTTACCCAACTCAAGGGGGAGGGAGACATACACACTGACAAAGATCTTGGTGGGAGTATATGCTCAGAGTATGGAAAATGTCCTAGTTTTATACATTTAAAATGGGCTTGGTTAAGGGCAGGTAATTGATGCCAGATGTGGGAGGGAACATTCCCAAATAGACCAAAATGTGTTGGGGAAATTCTCCAGGTCGCTTATTGATGCCAGATTCAGATGGGATTAATGTCCTTATTGGGACTAGAAACTGGGTACGTGTCTGAGTTGGCTATTGGAGACAACAGGGATAGTTGCGGCTTACAGATGCTTCAGCCATTCCTGTCCAATAAGAGTTGTGATCATTCTGAGTCAGGACAGTGGAAAAGCATAAACTGTATTCACTTATTTTTTAAGAGCACCAGGACCATTTAGCCCAAGAGACTGCATATTGGAGTCTTATCATTTACAAATATAACATCAAACAATGTATTTCAAAAATCACATTTATCACATCCCTGTTAATGAAGTAAACAGTAGGACATTCAGATTCTCCTTAGGGCCATCTAAAATGTCTAACTTTCTTTACCCTGAGAAGGGAAGAGGCTAAAGCATAAATGCTATGAATCTCAAAGGGTAAAGGTAAGCTTGCAGGGCCATTTGACCCTCTTTACTGTTGGTGTGGCTATTGATCTCTACCATATAATTGCCATATGGATTTTAAAGCTTGCTGAAGAATTTGCGTGCCTTTTGTCCACACCATTTGCTATGTAAATTCCCCTCTCTCTGCTCATAACCACATCTTGAAATCCTACCTCTTCTCCAAGGTTCAAATCGAAATCTACCTCTTCCACTGAACTTTCCCTTGTTCTTTTGAGCTGGAAGTGATTTCTTCCTCTTCTGATTTTTCATGACACTTTCTTTCTTGGAGGGAGGAAAAGGGTCATCTCTCTTATTTTTATATACTTTTATTTGTACTTATGTCTCCTTTCCCCCACTAGATTATTTTCTCCTTCTGGATAGGGATCATGTCTAATTTATTTTTATCTGCCCTTTTGTAAATAGCATGATGCTATGATCAATAAGGCTTGTTGAATGAATGTTTTAATAAATGAATGCATGGGCTTGGGTACACTTAGGCCCTAGCACAGAATTGCCTGTTTAGAAGGTGGAGTAACAAATGACTAATGAAAGAAATATTTGGTTATTAGACAAAAGCTATGGTCACACCAGGTGCATGATGATAAATATTCTGGAAAATTGAGGAAATATTGTGATTTTATTTTAGAGACATTAGTCATGATAATCGTGTGGAGTTTTTATGGAGTATGGGGAAAGTGACCAATCATTTAGAAAATAAGGAAAATAAGAGTCTACTAAAGAAGAGGGAAAAAGTATGACTGTATTGTATTGATCAGTCAATTTGACTTCAACACTTGGATAAAAATTGTAACAAGTTGCCATTCAATCCATTGTTAATATTAAGAAGAGTACATGGTAATACACATACTAGGTAATAATCACATAAGCTTGGGAAACGTTAGACCAATTTGTTACTATGATATGACAAGCTGTTGGAATAACAGGGGAGCTATAGATGATATTTGACTCAGTTTAATGTTATGTTTTCATTAAAAATCCATGAAGGTAGTATCTGGAGCATGCTGCTGTTAGATTAGAGTACACACAGATACACACACACACACAAACACACATACATCCATCTAGAGACCCATAGCCAAAGAAATTGGTTTAATTTTGATAATATAATTAATGATATCCCATGGGCTTAAATTCCTGTTTTGTTTTATTGAATACTTTTATCAATGATTTGGATGATGGGGTATGCTAATTAAGCTTATAGAGTATATTGAGTTGTGTGTGCGGACTTATTAATATTTTGGAAGAAAGACTATAGAACGATTAGAACAGTAATGTATTATATACTTTGCAGCCTTCAATAAATCACAATGATGGTGAGTTAGCTGTGGTATCATGAAACAGGTTTTGGTCTTGGAGATAGAAGATCCGGGTTCAAATTCTGTCTCTGAAGCTGAACTTCAATCTGAAGCAATGACTCAGTTTCTTTATTAAATGGAGATGGTAATAATTATGCTAACTAGTTAACAAGGTTTTTGTGAGGAAAGGGTTATATAAATCTCAAAGTTATAGAATGAATGTAAGCTAATATGATCAATACATTTGAACAAAAACCTTAACAATTTAGAAAAAGGGTAAGGTAGAAAGAAATACACTTATGAATATCTCTGCGATGGGGAATAATAGGTCAGGCATAACATGATTTCATTTGTAAAAGATTTTGGAATCACAGTGCACAAGCAGCTGAACATGACATATTAAAAAATTAAAAAAAAACAAGCCCAAAACCTCTGGTTGTGAGATGCAGAAAAAAGGATTGATAAGGAAAAAAAATCAATAATAGTCAGCCTGGCCACAGGAGGAAGAGCCCCAACTATAGAATCAGAGAACTTGGGATTCAAATGTACGTCTGATACTACTTGTGTGACATTGGGTAAGTCATTTAACATTCTGGATCTCGGATCCCTAATCCATAAAATGGGGAGTTGATATTGGATGGCTTGTGAGGTTCCTTCTTCTTATAGATCTGTGATCCTATAGCCCTCAATTCCCTCATCTTTTTTGGACCAAATGCTAAGTTCATCATCATCATCATCATCATCATCATCGTCATCGTCATCATCGTCATCATCATGTTTCAAGGTTTGCAAAGTGTCTCATTTATCCTCATAACAACCCTTAGAGGTAGGATCCTATCGTTATCCCCATTTTACAGGTCAGGAAACTGAGACAGACAGTGGTGAAGTGACTTCCCAAGTTTTACACACAAGGAAATTTCTAAGACAGAATTCTGAACTCGGGTCTTCCTGACCTCAAATCCAGCATCCCATCTTCAGGACCACCCAGTTGCTTCAGTACCCTACTGTAATGTCTTTGCTTCTGAGTATTCATCAGGATATGACATTTCAGTCCTGGGACATTCACTTTCTATCATTTTTAATATTAGAAAACTTTGGTCACCTTTTTTGCTTCATATTTTAAAGGTGATATGAAAAATCAGAGAAGGTCCAGCAACAAATGATTGAGAAACATGTAACATGAGGAAGGCTAAGGGAGTTGGAGGTTTTTGTATTGGTTTTGCCTTGGTATTTTTGCATTTATTTTTGTTTTTAAATTGAGAGTAGACTTACTAACCCTCTCTACAGACATAAGGACCAAAGGGAAGTTAGAAAAACCAGATAGCAGAAAGGAGATGATTTGAGGAATGAATATTAGAAAAAAAAAAGCCTCAATAGGGGAGGATATTAAAAATGGGCAACTCAGACAAAACTTACTTGCTTTCAGACCATAAGGTGGCTCTTCTAGGACAATTATCTACTTCTTCCTGAAAGATGACCCTTAGAGTAATGGAGGTTTTGAGCAGTATTATCTCTGTTCCATGTTCCTTGGAATTTTTTTTCTATTAAGTAGTTCCTTTCATTTTTTTTCTCTAGCTCGTAATTTTATTGAAAATAAGTTGCACTTTTTTTCAAAATTTAAGCAAAATGGAAGGTCATGAAAGTAAATAATAGCAACATATCACTTACCAGATCTTCCCTGTTGATTATTACTTCCATTTATGCACAAGGAAGCTACTTTTCCCTGATACAATAGGTCAAATACTTTTAATATTTCACCAGTTTTTAGGTAGAATAAACTTTTTAGTACCTGGAGCTACCAGGTTTTCATCCAATTTGTTTTAGTCCAAATGTACTCCAATGGGGCGAAGTATAAAATAGTTGATGGGAGGTTTTCAACATTGTTTTCTTCACACCTGCAGTTTTTGAAAAATAATCTCATTTTTTTTCTAAAAATAAAAGTGAAATGTTTATGAGGACCCAAGGAGCTGATTTTTTTCTCACCTTCAACCAATTTATGGTATTGAGCTGAGCATTGCAGAAGCAGGGGGTAAGGCAAAAGCTTGCTTCAGTAGATTTAACAAGCATTTGCCAATAGAAACATATTTCTCTCCTCTTTTCCCTCTTGACTTGTTTATTCAAAAGCTTATTGGACTGGTTATCTATATGCTTGTAGCAACTAGTTTTTCTTTCCCCGGATGAAGCTGTTTGCATTATTTTCTGCTAAATCCTGAAATTTAACTCTTTCTTAACCTCTAATACTCACTTGGGATTTAGTCCCAACAGAATTTGGTGGAGTTTCTTACCTTAATTTTTAAATGGAGATACTGTTGCAAGCTAGCCATGGGGCTCACTAGATGGGGGCTTCTCTTCTTTGCATGCTAGCCCTTTGAGTATTGCTGCTTTAGTCCCTACAAGTTAAACCAACTTCAGTTCTGTCCTGAGGATAAGACTTCAGCTCTTCCATCAGGAGCTCCGTGAAAGATCAGTATAGCCATGATCCAAGTCTTGGAAACCTAGAGCAAAGGTGTCAAACATGTGACCAAATGTTCCTAAAACACCACAGGGTGTGTCTCAAACCGGATTAAAATATAATTGGAAAATATTTAACAAAATAAATAAAAATGCAATAAACATAAATAACATTGCATTTTAAAACTAAGCCAATATGCATTCCATAGGGATCCTCATGTACAGATTAGGGACTCCCATTTTTATTTGAGTTTGATGCTAGAGGACTAATTAGTGGGCAATATGGTCTAGTTTGCCACATTGCATCTCAGATCAGAATTTTCCCTGGAGATTTGTGAAAAACATTAGCCTTCAGGCTACATAGGATCATAGGAAAATAGCTTTAGAGCAGGAAGGGATTTCAGGAGGTTGTCTAATCTAGGGCTTCTTAAACTTCTACTCTTGACCCTTTTTGGAGTTTACCCCTGGCCCATTGCCTAAAATGAGTACTTCTTCCTATAGAAAAGAATTGGAAGTGAATTAGTAAATTACTCTGTATGTGAGTGTGCAGGCTTTCTTTCCACTAATTTTAAAAGGATCTTTGGTTATACCTTTCACTTAATATACTTGACCAGATGCCTGCTATGAATGTTACTTCATACTAAGTCTACATAAGGGGTGCTATTAAAATCAAAAATTTGAGGATATAAGCTGGAGCTAGTGGCACAGGTTGGAGAACCTGAGCAAGGCAATAGCAAAGAGAAAGAATAATTTATAGAAAGGCATGGTTACTACTCTCAAGGAATTCACAGTCCCACTTGGGAACACATATGAAACATTCATAAAATATCTACATTTCAGGGTTTGGGACAGTTTCTATCATAGTTTTGCTGAACTATTTTTTAAAATTTACCTTGAAGTGGAAAGCAAATGCCCACAAATCTTTCATCTCCTCTGCCTCATGTCTCAAGAACTCATTCTCAAGACAGTCATGGGAAGTGTGCTCCATATCTGAGATTAGAATGCAGCCTTGAGGTGGCACTTCGGGTTGTTTTAGTGATAGAAAATTTAGTTCAATCTCAAACATTAGTATCATAAAAGTTTCTTCAAATACGTGGATTTTATTGTGACAAATTGTAAGAAACTTTAATTTTTAACTTTAATGAAACAAATTGTGAAACTTTAACCTAAATGAATACATATGATCAATTGCTGATACTGAACAATAAGATAGAATGGAAAGTAAGTGGTCCAACACCGAACACTTAGACATATATATCCCCTGCCTTGCTAAAAGCAGTCAGTGGAGGTGAAGAATTCCCTGAACAGTCTATCATGGAGGCTAATGAGAAAAAAGAGGAAGGGAAAAATTGGAGAATAATTATATTTATTTATAGAAAAGCATTGAAGAAAAAGCTTTAAAAATCCCCACGGAACGAAACCCAGAGAAATAAGAAATGATTGTCGGCCCAGCGTTAAACATTTTTTTTGTTATTTTTTTGATTTTGATGTTGTTATTGTCTTGTTTAATTCAACCATCCTTAGACTAAGGTTTTGGGAGACAGGATTTGACTATTATTACATGACCTGCTTTACTGAAATGTGGCTTGTCCTATTTAATTTAACCAATGTTTTCCATGGGCACAAAGTTATTGTCTTCACAATATTTGAGCCATTGTGTCCCTGGCATTTCTAAAAGGACCACCGTCTAGGTTGGGGGTGGGACTGGGGGGTTATAGGAAAGCAAATTCAGCCAGAATGTTCAGGCATAATTCTCTTTGTGAAGCATAGCCCCTGTACTCCTTCCTCTCAGATTTGCCTATTGTTGCAGAGAGAGGCTTCATAATTACCAAGGGATTATGGCAGAATATGAAAAGGCTTGCAAGCAGCTTTCTTGCAAATCAGAAATGTGTTCTGCACTAACTCAGACACAATCAGCCAA
Source organism: Trichosurus vulpecula (assembly GCF_011100635.1). Taxonomy (NCBI): domain Eukaryota; kingdom Metazoa; phylum Chordata; class Mammalia; order Diprotodontia; family Phalangeridae; genus Trichosurus; species Trichosurus vulpecula. Next base: position 24,989,754 of record NC_050578.1, read on the forward strand.
AGAAGTGATGTTCAAGTATAGGAAAATGTGAAGAGTTCAAGAAGAAGGTCCTGCCTGGAACTCCTAATTAAAGAAATAAAAACTGCTTTTAAAGAATGTCAAAGACTGTCATTTGAATCCTCGAACCAAGAAAAGGGTCTTCTGAGGATTGCAAATGAGATGAAGCCACTAGCCAAATACAATGGATTCACCCTTTTTTTTATACCACAAATGTAATGAAAATGGAGCTTAATGGTACATAAATAAAAATAATTAAATAGAAGATAGTGGTAGTGGTGCATTACCTGAATTAATATACAAGATTAAGAGGCCAATAACCCAGAAACGACTTCGTTATTTTGGTGTTTCATATCAATTAGACAACTCGTTCAGAGTACACCACAGTATAGCTTTGTTACGACCATTTCTGTCCAAAATTAAAACAACAGACCTTTATTGCTGATTATGTATTTCTGGCATTCTGGAACTTGCTCCTGTTGGAAGAAATTAGAAAATCAGTATACATCTTGAGAGGCTCTTTGAATGCAAGCAGATAATTTGATTTATGTTCCTTACTGAATTAGATAATAGTTAACAGTCAAAGTTTCCAAAGCTAAAATCATTGATGAATTTGTGTATTTCTGTTTTTATGTCTGAGTTATGACTCAGGTATAGCACAATGAACTAGTTATTGCCGAGAGCCTCCTGAGATTTGGAATGGATGGCAAATTAGGTGGTTTTGAGGAAACAGGGGCAAATTAAATGGGAAAATGTCAGTGATCTCCAGCTGTGAAGAACAAACTGTCTCTTTTGAGAAACATAAAGGGATAGAGATCCAGTAACTTCCACAAAACATGTCTGTAATGTTCAAAAGTGCAGCAGAAAAGCTGCTGCACGTGGAGTCCAAGGACCTAGGTTTGAAACTTGGCTTTCCTATTTATTTCCCCTGTGCCCTTGGGCAACTTAAATTCTCTCAACTGCCTCCTCTGTAAAAGGGATAACTTCAATGGCCTCTTAAATTTATAAATCTGTGATCCTATAATTAGAGTAGATTAGGGAAAGCAAAACAAAATAAACAAAAACTAGGGGAAAACCTAATTTACTTGTTACTGTATTTCTTGTTGAAAATATTTCCAAAAAAAAAAGAAAAATATTTCCAAGAAATAAGACCCAAATGTACCATCACAAGGAGAAATGCAGAGGTTTGTCTCTTTCCTGTCCTCCTAACATAGCTTAAGTTATCCTAATTTTGATCATTTTGCTCTCCCTTGCTTAGAATCGCACATTCATTCTGTTTCCTTTCCTTTTTGGAGACAGCTAGGTGGAGCAATGGATAAAGCTCAGCCCTGGAGTCAGGAAGACCTGACTTCAAATCCAGCCACAGATAGTGACTAGATGTGTGACCCTGGCAATTATTTAAACACTGTCTGCCTCAGTTTCCTTATTTGTAAAATGTGGATAATAATAGCACCGACCTCCCAGAGTTGTTGTGAGGATTAAATGAGGTAGTATTTGTAAATAATTTAGCACAATGCCTTACGTAGTATAGCTGCTTAATAAATGCTCATTCCATTCCATTACCATCTACCTAGAAAATAACATGTCCATGTGTATACTAAAGCTTCATCCTGATTTCTCATCATGGCATGGAGGTGACCTTGAATCCTTGAACTATGCCAGACAGGGCACAGTTCTTGGAAGTATTCCTAAGGGGGAAAGGATTCCAGCAAGGGCCTCTTGTTGCATCTGTTGTCTGAGGAGCCACATAGATAGGTTTGAGGAAAATGGGGCTCATCGTAGCTTGGCTACAGGGTATTTCATTTGGTGGCCTATGGAACTCTTGAGAACTGTACAGTGTTGGTTATGATCTACATTGGAAAAAGTGCCCATACTGATAAAATAATTTACTAACTTCACTATTAGGGAAAAAAAGCCCTCCATTTTCCCACTTTTGGAAGACTTGGCACTTAAGGATCATGGTATCAGAAAGCATTTTGAACTCTTCACAAATGCAGTTGGCAGGATGATGTAGTAGATAGAGTTCTGAACCTGGAATTAGGAGGGATTGAGTTTGAATTCTACCTCAGACGCTTACTGTGTGATGCAAAGCAAGTCACTTAACTTCTCTGTGACTCAGTTTTCTCTTTGCAAAATGAAGGGATTATACTTGATGGTCCCTTTTAGCTATGTACTAATGAACTACAAGTTTAAATCCAGAGTATTTCTATGTTTAATCACCTTGCACATTATATGGGTTCTGGTTCATAGAGATTATGAGGAGAGTAGAATGGAGGCCTTTAGCCACAGAGAACATGGCATTTTATGGCAGCCACATTTCAAGACACAGCCAAGAGAGAAGTCAGCCGTCTGGTAAGAGATAGGCAGAATTTCTCCCCTCTATGACCTGGGAAGATAGTTTTCTAAACTTGAGGAGAGAATACAGCAAAAAGAGATTCATTCTCTTTTTTGACACATAGTCAAATTCAGACATACCCTCTTCATGTCCTACCTGGCAGTTCTGTTCTGAATTCTCTTGCCTCAGAAACCTCATCATCCTGTAAGATCCGTTCAGCCTTAAAACTCCACCTCATCCTTATTCTCTGCCCCTAGACCCCTTCCTCTAAATGGAGGGTGGAGATCTCCTCTTAGAACCTCTACTTAGGGAGGGAAGCCAGCCCAGTCATTTCTTCATTTCCCACCTGGCTGCTCCTGTCTTGGTTTCTCCATCATAACCATGTCCCGAGTATCTTCCTTCCCCCCACATTTTCAGCTTCCTTTTATGTATTGTCTTCCTCCCTTAGATTGGAAGCACCTTGAGGACAGGGGCTGTCTTACTCTTCTCTTTGCATTTGTATTCCCAAAGCTTACTTCTGTGACTGGCACAATGATGCTCAATGAATATTGATTAATTGATTGATATAAAACATGTCATAGCACTAACTGCATAGATGTTAATTAGTGTTCTTAGTGATTTCAAATAATTACCATGAGCAAGATTATAAAAATTAACAAATAATTAGTGAATAATGGTGCCCTTGCAGAGAATCACAAAGAAAATTTTACCCGTATTTTCTGTAAATACTATACAGGAGAAAGGTATTTGGAAAGCCCAGTAGGATCATTATCAGTAGGATTTGGTACTTGGTATAAATAAATAAAATTATAAATGTGACTTTGGCACATTTACAGAATTATTAACAACTTTATTTCTTGGAAGGGAAACATTAAGATTTTTTTTAAGTATGAATTGTAAAAAATCAGTTATTTTGGCCAACAGCCAAATAGCCTTCACATGTTAACTTGGAACCATTCTCCTCTGCTGATGGGGTGAAGAAAATTTGACCAGTAAAGAGACAGGATGACCTGTAGAACAATATTCACAAGGCTGGATTATTACAAATGCCTTTACTCTGGAGGAAATCCAGAAAATCTCTAGCTGGTGCGGAATGCAGTCTAAGTCAGTGATTGTATGGTAGGAGCTGTAGGGAGCACATTACATCCATGCTCTGCAGTCTGTACTCCCTGCCTTATTTGCTTCTGAGTGCAATAGTCTATGGTCTATAAAACACTAAATGGTTAGGCCCCAGCTACTTAGAGATCGCCTTTCTCCCTAAGCAACAACTAGGCAATTGAGATCAGCTGGATAGCAACTACTGGCGGTTCCCAACTTCCATCTAGAGGGAGATGGGGAAAGGGAAATTTCTGTGGAGTGCTCTTACTTATGGAATTCCAGGCCTGCCCAAATCCCAGACTGCACAAGACTTGACTTTTAAAATGGAAGCCAGAAAAGGGAATGCATGGGAAGTATCTGTGGTTTTGTGAATGTGGATAATCATATTCTGTGAATTGTGCCATTTTCCAAACCTGTAAATCCCATACTCATTCCCTAAGGCAACAGAAATGGTACTAAAATTCCAGGCATTCAACACCTGAATAACTGACTGAATAGTTTCTTCTTTACTTGGAATTTTGGGCCAAAACCCAAAGTTTTTAAAATGGCGTAAGGAGAGGAGGAGGGAGAGGGATGTGATGAAAAATAAAACAGAACAGAGGGAAGGGGATCAAGGGAACAGACTTCCATAGACTGCCAAAGGGATCATTTCCATAAACAAACACACTGAACCAACTAACGAAGGAATGAACTAATGAATGAATGAATGAATAAAATAAGAGTCAACAAAAGTCACATCTAAAATTATTATCTCCTCCATTGCTTAGTACAGTGCTTAGTTTCCCTCTGCTTGCTAAAGGTGTTTAATTAATGCTGAATATTCTTATTGACTCCTTCCCGAAAGGCTGACTGCTGAAATGGACCTTGAAATTGTTTAGCCTTCATTTTCAAAGTGGACCAATGATATCAGAGGGTGGTCTTGACTTGTGTGTGAATTGGATTGTATTTAAGTGAGACAGAGTTCTACAAAGTCCTTAGCTTCACTCACTCCTTCAGAGTCATCAAAGTCCAGTGGCAAGACAAAAGTCAGGATGACTGGCCATAGCTCAGGATGCAGTGGATGACCTTGGCTTCTTTGATACCTGACCAAGCTCTAAGCACTCCACAGCAGCTGCTTCAGAGACCTTTATGGCAGTTGGAACACATTGTTCTCATCTGCCCATTCTGTTGGCAGAAGTCTTTATATGCTTGGGGTAGACATTCCCCTGACTCATCCACTGGTTTGAGGCTTGTCAGTTATCATCAGCCTGGTTTAGCTTGTCTGCTGAAATGGTTTACCAGGGTGTGACTGCTGCAAGTACTATAACTTCTTGGAGCTACAGGTGAGTGTTCTATTAAAGGCAGATACCAAAGGTGGATGAGTAGCCCTGCAAAGGGTTCAGCAAGCCCTCACGCCTGAGGTTCTGGTCCTCCCTGAACACCCTATATGCACTAGATCTTGAAGTATAGAATTAATTGAGGAGAATTGAAGGATGAGGTGAGAGGGGAGTTGTCATTGGAAAATATCTGACTTTTCTTCGGATTCAGGACCTGAAGTGGAGTTAGATAGCTGAAAATAAGAAAATTCAGAGGAAAAAGGAAAGAAAGCTATGTTATTCTTTGTTAGCGTGAGCCCATAGAGGACCCAGTGGGCATCAGAACCCTAATAAGTACCTAATCAAGTATGAGAATGTTGTCCTACATTCTGACATGGCTCCCAAGGAGTTCAAAACAGCTCAGCACATTAACCTCCCACCAATCAGAAAATCATAGCTCTAGATCATGGAGGGGACTTTCAAGATCAGCTAGTTCAACAATCACATTTTACAGTTGAAGAAATTGAGGCTCAGAGAAGTTACAGTGATTTTTCCCAAGATCGAATAGCTAACAAATATCTAAGGCAGTATTTGACAGACTCAGATCTTCCTTATCCCAAGCCAATACTCTATCTACTATACTGCCCAGCTAAGTGACAGTCAGTCAACAAGCATTTATTAAGTACTTACCTTGTGCCACAGGTCCATATATCTGGTGGCCAGCAGAGTTGAGATTCAAACTAAGCCTCCCCCCAAGACTCCAAAGCCACTATTCTATCTACCTCTGTCTACCTATCTGGCTATCTATCGATCTATCTATCTGTCTGTGTTTCTGTCTGTCTATGTACTATATCTATCTAACACACATATATAATAGACATATACACACATATGTAACAGGTTATAATTGTATATAGATATGTGTGTTTGTGTGTGTGTGTTTGATATGGCACTATTTCTACTGTGCCATACTTCAATTCTAGAGGAAACTACTTAGGTTCAGGGTAATTGGGTAGGATTGAATTTATAAGGTTAAAAGTTTGCCTGACCTAACTGTCAGATATTGAGAATACATGGGAAGTAGCAACAATTACCTGTGCTTCCATGAAATTCTAGAGGCAAACAGCTATCTTACAATTCTCTAGACTTATTTGAAAGCACCAGGGGGAACTTTGGAGCTGGTGGTATTTGTTTTGGAGGTTACAGACTGGCCTTCATATGGAGAAAGGAAGGGGAAGATTGTTGGGGGACTAGCATTAGTGTTGAGTATTTTGGAGTTGGTTGGCATTGGAAAGCAGGATGGGTTACATGTAGAACTATAACCAAACCTTGTTTCAAGCCTCGCTATATGCAAAGATAACTGGATAAAGTGAGTCCTAACATTTCCCTGTCCTCAACTTGTGCCTTACACATAACCAGGAAGAGTTGTGATGAGAGACAGTTTATTAGATCTGGTTCTGTACTACTTATCTGAATTGAATACTTTCTGGGATCACTTTTGGGAAGAGTGGCCAGAGCGATAGGTTAGGGAGCAGAGGGTATGTCTGACTGTCAGTGGTATTAATCAAATGAGAAAAAGCACTTAGCTAACATTTTTTAGTGCCTTAAGATTTGCAGTCTTTCATTCCTCTCCATCCAGTTTCAATAGTCTGTAAATTCTTCTTGGCTTTTCCTTTGGCCTTTCTCAGATCTGACAAGCTGGACTCTAAGGCCACCTTGCCTTTTTCACAACAAACAGAGGGGGCATGTGTGCCATAGACAAGGTAATTGTTTTCTATTATAAACTGGAAGGTAAAGTTACATAATCTCAGGAAGGGAATAATACATCAAATGTAACTTGACTGTGCTTTAACTTTTAATTAAGTAGATTTTCTAGTTACTTAAGCCATTTAGAAATCAATTGGCTCATGTGGGCATAATTCACTTTCTGTACTGTTTCTGGAAAGTTGCATACACATTGATTTTTTAAAAATGGAATTATATTTTAAATCCATTAAGGAAGCTAACGAGTCATTCATTTATTCAGTCAACAAACATTTATTAAGTGACTTCTGTATGCCTAGGTGCTGGGGGAGACAAAAAGTTTAAAAAGCCATAATCTATGCCCTCATGAAACTTACAGACTTATAGGCTGAGGAGAAGGATCAGAACCATGATTTTATTTGTGTAGGGAACTCCCAGATGAACAAACTCCTTCTACTAATTCAAATAGGAACCTTCCATGCCCCTTAGAGTCTTCAAAGAGCACTTTGAATGCCTTACTCAGGGTCACATAGCCAGTATGTTTTAGAGATAGAACTCAAAGCTAGGTCTTCCTGGGTCCATGGCTATCTTCCTATCTACAGCTCTACTCTATCTCTCTACAACAGGAGATCTTAACTTGGGATCTGTGGACTGAATTTGCAGGGGTCTGCGAACTTCAGTGGGAGAAAAAAAATCTTATACATGTGCATATACATATATGTGTGTATATATATATATGTAATCTGCATATTTGTATATTATACTATTATAAATATGTAGAATATATTTTGTTTACAAGTAAACATATAAAATAATATATAAAATAGTATGAATATATTCTATACATATATTTTACTAGCCTCTTGAAATTTAACTTTTATGTCTACTATGAATTTTAAAAATAAATCATGAGAAGGCATCTATAGGCTTCACCAGACTTAGAGATCCATGAAACAAAAAAGATTTAGAGCCCCTACTCCACACATGAACAGCAGAATAAAATAGAGGTATATCTACCACAGTAGCCCTAGAGGCTTTCCTCTCGTGCTTCGAATGCCAGTATAGTGCTCTGACTGTCTGTTTTCCCTCACTCTCCCAATGTGACTAACCACCTTCATCCCCAGTCATGCATCTACCTTGATAGTTTCTTTTATGATACTTTTTAGGTCATGTCATGTCATCATTGGCAGCATGCTGGCTGTGGCCTACTAATGCCACCATATTTCTTTCCATTATCCTTTGGGCAGTCTGTATGTGTATTATACCCTTAAAAATGAAAGGCTATTTTATCAGATTGCATGCTGTCTTGGGGAGGGGGTACAGGAGGGATGCAGAGAAAATTTAAAACTCAAAAGCTTATGGAAGCGAATGTTGAAAACTAAAATTAAATAAATTAATTTAAAGCAAACAAAATGAAAGGCTATACTTCTATTTTGGGACTTTTCTTACAATGAATATATCTTATCAGTGTCCCCCCCATTTCCTTAATGAAAGATTGAAAATTCACTACTTTAAACTCTCCATAAAGTCAATTTTTTTTAGATTTAAAAAAATCTTTTTAACACGTCCCCCTTAGAAAATGCAAAACAATAACTTTGAAACTATTTTAATAGATGCAACTGTGGTCAGTCAAGTACTTTTGCCCTTTATGTGCTTTTTCGTAATACAGTTGCAATTAGAATGTAATAAGGATAGAAGGTCATAAGGATCACAAGTGCCTTCTGGCCAACTTGTGTCCTGTGTCATGGTCCTGGAGCAAGTAATGGCAGCTTCTCTTAGCAATGCTGACTTGGGAGGGAAAGCTGACACTGCCCATTATGGTGAGCCCTGCCTGAACAGAACTCTTAGGAGAGACACTTTCCATGTAATAGCCTACTCATTGCTGGAAACATCAAGAAAGCACGTCATTAAAAGATATGACCATCGGCTGCATCCATTTCATTCAGCATAATAGCAATATTTTTCTCCTGTCCAAAATTCTTGTCTAAGGATGTACTCAGGAAAAGTGAAATGGGGAGTTAAGGCACACCATTTAAGCAAAAGATTCCCATTTCATAAGAAAGGCAGAGGGGTTTGGTAGAAATATTTACTATTCACACATAGATATAAATATAGATATATAGATTCAAGATCTATTTTCTACATGGCTAGTTTTCAGTACTAAGATGGGAGGATAGAGTGCTGAACTTGGAATTAGGAAGGCCTGATTTCAAATGCTGCCTTTACACGAGCACTGTGACCTTGGATAAATTACTTAACCCTTTTTTGAGTGCTAGTTACCTTATCTGTGCTTTCTTTCCCAGGCTTTTGTGAGGATCAAATCAGCTAAGAAATATAAAATTCTTTGTAAATCTTAAAGTGTTCTACAAATATTAGATATTATTAAGTTAATTAAAATGGACTTGTCCCTCCCTTCTACTGTCCTGACTTTCCTTGTCTCTAAAGTGATAGGTTTCCATCTCTAAAATTATATCCTGTTATAAAGCTTAGACATTATGTTGCTTTGTTCGCTGCTTTATTTTCCTTGCAAAGCAGAGCCCTACAAACTCCACATACTATATCCATGTAATCAATTATCTTAGTTCAGTAGATAGCTCCAATTTTTCCTTCTTTGGCATATTATGGTATGGATATGGCCAGCTAGATGGTGCAGTGGTTAGAGCCTGGACCCAGAGTCAGAAAGACCTGAGTTCAAATCCAGCTTCCAATACTTACTAGCTGTATGATCCTGGGCAAGTCACTCTGTGCCTCAGTTTCCTCCTGTATAAAGTGAGTTGGAGAAGGAAATGGCAAACCACTCCATTATCTTTGCCAAGAAAACCCTGAAAGTGGTCACAAAAAGTCAGACACAACTAAACCACTACAACAAAACAAAAATGTGGATAAGTATAAGGGGAAAAGGCAACAGCAGCATTTCACTGTACTTGTAAAACCTTGCACTTGGGTACAAAAAACTAACTTCACAAGTATAAGATGAGGCGTGGTTGAACAGCAGTTGTTCTGAAAAACACCTGGGGGTTCTAGTGGACCACAAGAATTCATCAGCAGTGTCCCATAGCGGTGAAAAGAGCAGAAGCAGTCTGGGGCTCAATTAAGAAGCTAATAGCTTCTAGGTATGAGGAGGTTATTGGTGCTCCTTACTCTGCCTTTGTGTATTATGTTCAGTTCTGGGTACCTTGGTTTAAAGAAGGACATCAATTATGCAGAGAGTGTCCAGAAGTAGGCAAAGAGGATGGCAAATGAGGATAACTTGAAGGGACTAGAAACAGGTTGTCTGGAAAAGAGAAGACTAGAGAGGGCCATGATAGCCGCTTTCAAGTATTTGAAGGACTATGATGTGGCATATGGATTGCTTAGCCCAAGAGAGAAGCAAGGGGCAGAAGTTACAAAGAAGCTAAATTAAATTGGATATCAGGAAAAACTTCCAAATAGAGCTGTCCACAACTGAAATGACTGGCCTCAAGTTTTGGGTGCTTCCCCCTCCTTGGAAGTCTTTAAGCAGAGACTGCGTTGTGTCTTGTCAGATATATCGCAGTAAAAATTCCTTTCATGAATGAGTACCTATGTATTGCAATGGACAGAGTGCTAGGCCTAGAGTCAAGAAGAACTGAGTTCAAATGTGGCCTCTGACACCTACTAGCTGTATGACCCTGGGCAAGCCTCTGTTTCCCTCATTTTCCTTATTTATAAAAAAGGGGGTAATAACAACACCTAAATCCCAGGGTTGGTTTGAGGATCAAACAAGATAATAATTGTAAAGTACTTAGCATAGTCCCTAGCTCATAGTACAAAATATGCATGCATGTATGTATGTATGTATGTATGTGTATGCGTGTATGTATATGTATGTATATGTATATGCATGTGTGTGTGCTTATGCATATGGAAAAGTGTATATGTAGATGTGTGTGTACATATGTATATGCATATATATGCGTATATGTATGAAGAGAGCACCTTATATAGCTCTCTCTATATATTACTTTTTCTATATGGCTACACATGCACATGCACACACATACATATATGCTAGCTCTTATTATTATTATTATATATGGGAATGACTATGTATGTGAGTAACATGATGAAAATGGTAGTAATCGTCAGGACTGATCAGATTAAGAACACTCTGGAAAAAGGAAATCCAGCTGGGAAACTGCTACAGTAATCCAGACATGACATCACACTATATAGTTAACTTCTTTTAAGTCTAAGAAAGACAGTATCAGTCTCTACTTGAAGACTTTAAGTGATGGGGAAATCACTACCTTTTGAGGCAGCCTAATCAACTTTTGGACAGCTCTAATCATTAGGAAATTATTGCCCCCGAATCCTGCCACCCTATAATATCTATTCATTGGTCCTCATTCTGCAAACTGAGGCTAACGATAATAAGCCTAATTACTATTCTATATTTTTTTAAAAAAATCTTTTTTGTGTATTGGAAGAAAATCAGGATCTCAAAAAATCTTTCAGTCACCAAGCCAAACATCTATTATTTATGTAACTGATCCTTACATGTTGTTGAATTGAGTTCCCTCGTTATACTGGTGTTCTTCCTTTGGTCCTAATCATACTTTGTTCAGTCTTTCCTAAAATGTGTCATCTAAAAGTAAATACGTTAGTCTATATGTGATCTGACCGGGACAGTATGACCATCTGTCAGGTAGAAGGGATTCCTTTCGAGGCCCAGGTTGGATTAAATATCCAATGAAGGTCGTTTTCCTTTCTGAAATTCTGGGTTATTTTGATAGTCTGGAAAATCTTCTTGTCCCTGCTTTTTCTATTAACGGAGGAGGCTTCTCCTGTCTCTTTTCTCAAATGACTCTTATCAGATCTTATTTGAAAACACACATTCTCTGCCTTTTCTTTACCTCTTAACACTTCTTTGTCTTGTTATTTAACTTTGTAGTCATTATTACTTAAATCTGTCAAGTACCTTAACATGCGGTTTGCACAAAGCCTGCACTCCATTGTAGTGTGGAGTTGTATTGTTAATGACTCCTCCTTGATTAGAGACTTCATAGCTGTGTCTTTGTTTGGTCCCCCTGACATTAATCATCTCAACAGTTTCACAGAGAAGAACACAAAATCTTCAGAAAATGTAACAAGGTTGACTTAAGATTCTTTTAAAAAAGATTACCCAACAGATAATATATATGGCATAGACATTATCTATTAAGAAAATATAGACCGCTTTTTAAAAAATGTGTTTATGCTTGTTTTCTCCCTTTATCCAATTAAGAAAAAGGCTACCCTGAATTTTTATGGTTTCTGTTGCATCGAAACTAGAATCATTATTCTCATATCTGTGTTGTTTTGCCATCTGTCTTCAGTGTCAAATTAATGCCACTCAGTCATGGCTACACCTCTCCTAGGTTTCTGAAGCAATTTAGGTGACACTGTCATGCACTCTTTCTCCGCCTTGTCTCCTAATCTTTTTTTTTTTTCCTTTGGAGCTGTGAGGCATCTGGACTTGGCTTAGAGCCACTGAAGCAGAATCAGAGCATCTGGAGTTGGGGCCTAAACAGCTTTGCTTACTTCAGCCCATCCCCAAACCTCAATGAGATATGTGGGTTAGTGCCACTTAACACCAATGGTTGTTGGGAGGAGACAAGAAGCTCTCTCATCTTCCATTATCCAGATATAGTATCCCTCTGAAAAACAAAATGATACAGGCTAGCATCTTTTTCTCTTGTCTTTCACATAGTATCTGAATATGTGTTGATGTTAGAAACTTGGTTCCAACATTTTATTCTCCATTATTGTATTAATATTCTGGTTGCTTTCCTCCAGATTGCATAAATCAAACTGACAGCTAGAGTTTCTAAGTATGTGGAAAGATAATGTTAAAAAGGGGGGGGGGGGTAGAATAACCTTATGTTGTATCCAGGTTTAAGTCCTGGAAGAAGGATGGGAGTGTTAACTTGATTTGCCATTTAGTAGTGTTATAAATATACAAAATGTATAGTGTTGAATCATGCAAGTGTGTTTTTTTCTGTCTTTTCCATTTGGATGGACTGGGTAGAATGACATTTTCTTTGCTTTTTTAATTTACAGGCTGGTGATGGAATTTTCTTCTTTGGACTGCTAGATTCCTTGTGAGTAAATGCATGTACTTTTGAAAATGACAGTAGTTCAGCTATCCCGTTCATTTATTTTTACTTTCTTGGATTAAGCATACAAGTTTTTAACTATAATTTTATTAAAGGATTATTTTCCTTTCCTTCACAGCTTTGTTAATTTTCAAAATTTAATATGCCACTATCTCAACGGTGCAGAGATGAGCCAGGGAAGTTATTTTCTAACTAATTCATAGCATACCACCTGCAAAAGTCCTTACAATAAACAAATCAATTTATTATAATTAATATTAAAACAAATGAACTAAGGTTACCGTGATTTTAAAAGGTGAGTGACATCATTTTCTCATTCCAATCAACAGCAATTCACTTGGTGTTCTTTGTATTACATTGATCACAATGAATTAATTTGACATTAATATAGATGAAATGTATCCTTTTAGGAAAGTCATTGTAATTTAGGAAAATATTGTAATTTAGGAAATGTACTAAATTAAGTGTTACCACAAAAGTTATGAAAATGGCACCAATTTATTTCAAAAGACTATGTTATGTTTGCTTCAGTCCTTCTATTTATTGATCCTTTGATGCCAAAATAGAAAAGAAATGAAATTTCCATATTTGAAATTTCTACTTAACCCTTTTAAAAGATTGTCCACATCGATGTTTCGTTTGGCGATCAATGTGTAATGTAATTGACTATTTGGTCTGGAGTGGTTATAGCCTCTAGAGCTGAATACTGTACATAGAAAGAAGAAAAGAGCAGCATTGGCCATGATATCAGGTACTACCAAGAAAGATGCCTGGGTATGTTTTCCCACCAAATCCCTACAACTGTCTTCCCCATTGGGAGAAAGTGGGCAATTTGAGGTAGGGTCAGCCTTTAAAGTTAAGTTTTGGAGATAAGTTTTCCTAAGATTAAGAATAGCAATAACCAGATGTGTAACTGGATCAGGGCTATGACTCAGGGCATGAAAATTAAGATGGGTACTGAAAGTCCTTCCATTCCATTAGCAATATAAAATCAACCAAGCTTAGCAACTAATAAGCAAGAAAATTAGCTAGAATAGGACATTCCCAGTTGTCAGCTTCCTCTTTCCAGCATCTGCATCTCAGGGAAACTTTTCTCCATTTCAGCTCTAACCTAATGCCTCCCCTCTAAACCACCAATGAATTGAGAGCACATTCCTTGCTGTTTGCCTAGAGTGTGAAGATTTCTAGTCAATTTCAGTTATCTACAGGCAGAAAAATGATAGGCAACAAATTAGTGGATAGACTTGGAGCCAAGAAGATCTTGCTTCAAAGCTTGCCTGAGATACTTACTAGCTGTGTGACTCTGGGCAAGTCACTTAATGTCTCTGTGCTTCAGTTTCCTCTTGTAGAAAATGTAGGGGTTGGATTTGGTCAATAACATCCCTTCAAGCTTGAAATCTTTTATCTTATAACATTCTATACTATTCTTACTGTCTAGGAATCATATGTTTATTTCAATATGAATTTGAATCTCTGTATTCGTCCATGACATTCAGCACGATAATGAGGGGAGTTAACTTTTAGAGGGCAAAGCAGTGCCCAGAGCCCACAGGACTTGTTGCTATCTTTGGTACTGGATGAGTTGTGGTGTTTCTAGTATTTGTTCTCACATTTTACTAATTATATTTCAGTAAAAAATAATAATCACTTTTATTTATTTTATAATATTAAAAATGTGTGAAATTTTCCAGCAAGTCAGCTCTTAACTAAGTACTAGTCTACAGGGTTTTTTTAATGCATTTTAGAACCTAAGTTTAGTCTGGGAATTGGTAACACATTGTAAGGAGGGTGGAGATCATGTCCAGCACGTAATCTTCTTGTGGTCATGACATTACTGCTACATACTGAATCATGGTGACACAGAGAGAAATCGTGATGAGCTGGGGGTGGAAAATGTAAGATGGATGCTAGGGAAAGCGTTTAACTGCCCTAAAAATAAATAGGGCCCTTTTCTTTAGAAGAGGGAAATTGCGGTGCTTGATAACTGAAAGCAAATTTTTAATTCTTTGTAGGTATGTTGCAGCAGTTTGAACGATGACAAATTTAGTTAGAATCTGCATCATTTTGACATCTATTTTTAGAAGTGTTTGATTATGATTCTAAGCTAATAAACAATTTCCATCTTTTAATGACTATTCTATTCAGATTCACTTACTGATAAATTTACCAGACGAGCCATATAGTATTGCCCCCCAAAGAGGCCTAGGTTAACTACCCTTGAGAACATTTGCTGTTCTTTGTGTTTTTGATATATCCTTGGAATCTGTTGGAGTGTTATTTGGAAGTCTTTACTTAAATATCAAGTCCTGTTCTATCTTCAGTGAAATTGGCTTCTGTCGATCTAGTGTTTAAAGGCACCACCCCAGAATACAAAAAAATTGCCAATTTGTTTGTCAGCCCATCTCTTTTTTTAAAGTTTTTCAAGAAAGTCATTTTAATTACAGATCAGATTAACTTTCCTCCAATCACAGATTAAAGATACTCCATTGGATAGGTGGATGTCAGGGTCATCTACTGTTACCATACCACTTCATTGATTTCTGTAGTCTATTCTCCTGTTCCAGCCTCCCTGATTCATTCTCTTCCTCTGCTCAGTTGCATTAATAATCTTCCATGTCTACCACCACTTGCTTCCTACCTTTACCTCGTAGAATCCCTGCCTTCATTCGAATCATAGCTCACATGTTGCCCTCTGCCTGAGGCCTTTGTGACTTCTGTGGATTTTAGAACTATCTTCCTCTCAAAATTATTTTATATTACGTTGGATAAACCTCCTGACTCCAGGTCCAGCATTCTAGCCACTGTAGCATCCAGCTGCCCAAGATGTAGCCCTGTATTTGAGGGTTCCTTTAAGTGGGATCTATGGATAAATTTCAGGGGAGTCCATGAACTTGAATGTGAAAAAAAATCACATCTTTATTTTCACTAAAATTCATTTTTCTTTATGATTCTATATATTTTTCCATTTTAAAACATTCTATGAAGTCAAGGGGTCTATGATGGAGAAAAAGTTAAGATTACTCTGCACTAGTAGAATGTAAGCTCTTTGAGAGTGTGCAAATAACTTATTAATGATTGACTTGAATTGAATGCTGCTTCTCTGGTTGGCTAGGCAAATCCCATTCCTCCTCTTTGACTCCATTTACTGTATCTCATTCAAAATTGAGCTTATTGGAGGAGGACAATAAAGTTTTAACATTTTTCAGGGAACGGCATAAGAATAATTGTACTTCCTGGCAAGGACTTCCGTGTAACTATAGTGCTTATACTGCATTGATAGGACCTTCAATAATGCAGGGTGATCTCCATGATGCCATGAGTCCTTTATGTAAGATATTATGGGAGGCCTTCCACACCTGGCTCAAAATAAATATAATGATGAAAATAGAGACTAAATAATAAATTTAAATATTTAAGGTATATTTCTATAAACTGATTCACAAGTTTGTTCATTCATTATCTCTTTGAGTTGCTTTTTGACACTTTTGTTCACATCTAGTAGGCTCGATCATCTTCAGTGGACTACTATAAAAATACACTATATCAGAGACTAATAAAGTCTCCTTAGTTTATGGCCTATTTAGGAATTATACATTTTTAACTAATTTCTTTATGTCAGGCAAAGTTTTCATCGATGTCTTCTTTCAAGGAATCTTTCTATCCTAGTAGCTTCTTAATATATGATTTTAAAACATATCAGTAATGATAAGAATTGGTATTGTGTGCTTTACATACGTTGTCACTTTTGGGTGTCCCAATAACCCTGTGAGATAAGTACCATAGGCAATATTTATTTTCCTTCTTTTACGGATTTGCCTCTGACACATACTGGCTGTGTGACCTTAGGAGAGTCACTTATCATTCTCAGTGTTCTAGGCACATCTCTAACACTCTAAGTTGCTGAGCAAGTTCCAACCTGCATTGGTAGAGGGATTTTTCTTTCAACAGAGGATTCCCTATATCACTGAAATCATAGCTCTAATACCTAGCACTGCCAATATGGGGAAATGAGGAATACAGCCTCAGAGATATCAAGTGACTTGTCCACTGTTACACAAATAGTGTCGGAAGTAGAATTCTAACCAGTTTTCTATTAAATCTCAAGTCTGCCTTTCTGTCCTTTAGAAGATGCTACTGCTAACATGCTTTCCTCACAACCACTATTTTATCAGTATCCTTTAGTGATCTGTCAGTATATTGTGGAAATATCAGTAGTCTTTTCTGTCTTTTCTTTCACTGATAATTATTCTCTGTGACCAATTATTCTGAATATCTTTCAGATAAAACTAGATGTCAAAAAAATTCCAAAGGTTGGACCCTACTTAGCTGAATACATCAAAAGGACTGTTAAATTGGCAAGGGTATTCCTTCTACCCCATGCAAATTACAACCCCTCAATGCTGTATAAGGTTGATAGTATTCCTTTCCCATAACCTCCACTGTATTCATGATGCCCCTGACCTGGATGGTTTGGGGTTTGGACAGAAGACAAAAAAATTGGTTTTGACTTTTGCAAGTACCATCAGAATATATCATCCTCTATCAAATACTGGCATTTGGAGGTCACATTAGCAGAGGCAATGAAACATACCCAGGACTGGTGAACAGAGTGAGTATTCATGCTCCCACTTAATTTGCACAACGGGGAAAAGCATCATTCAGCTCCCCTAAATTTTGTATTACTACGTCATAATATTTCAAAGGCAAAATACGAAGCAAAAATGGAAGCATTTGGCAGTAAATGCCCAATTTTCCTCTCCTTCATTTGTGAGGAGTAGCATATGTGCATAATCAAGCCTCCAGAATAGAGCCTATTCAGCTTGCTGTTAAAATATTTGTGAATCCTTTCATGCAGTAAGTAATTCTTAGAAAGCAACACAAAATAATCTCCGTAGAGGTTGGTTGGGTCTGGGTGGCCTTTCTATTTTTCATGTATGGCAAGGCCTAATTGGCCAGGGTTCAGCCATAGTAATCAGATGGAAAAAAATACCAATCCCACTTAACTTTCTATTTCAATAAAGACAAAAATCATACCTTGGTAGAAAGACATTCAAACTTTTCTTGCTTCTCTAAAGCAATCAGAAACTATTGACTGCAAATTCAATTAATTAATAGAGATATGTCTGCTTTCCCTACACCCCTTAGATCAATATCAGAAACATGATGGATGCTCAGTAAATGTTACTGACCCACTGAAAATTTCATTGTTTTCAACCTCTGTGGTCATTTCCAAATAATGAGGAAGGAAAGGAACTGTCAGATTCTGTCCTGGATTGTAGTACTATTCTGTTATAGTCCAAGTCACATTTCGTCCAGCCATTCTTCAGTCAATGGATACCTATTTTGTTTGCAATTTTTTAAACAACTAAAAGAAAAGTGCAGCTTATAGCATTTTACCATATTGTGACATTTATGTCATTGATCCGTATGGGGTTTATGCTCATTTGTTTCCCCCAGTGCCTACCTTAGCACTCTATGCCGACTAGGTGCTTAATAAATTTTTGTCAAATGAAATTTCATTTTTTAATTAAAGCCTAGTATAGGCACTGTAAGCCCCCTTCCCCATTTAAAAACCATGGTCAGTCGCAAACTTAGAATTTCTTTTACTATGTAATTAGATCTTGGCCTGGGTAAATCTTTAAGAGAGATTTGCCACACTCGTTGGTTTCTGGATGAGGAAGTAGAAAAGGGGAAAAACCTTGGTCTTCATACAATGGTTAGTTATTAAATTCAGGAGAAAAATGTTCATTTCTCAGAGAAAGGAGGCAGATGGTAGAATTGCTCCGCCCTGAGGATTCCAATGAGTTGGTTGAAGACAATGTATATTATGAGACTGAATATGTTAGAATATGTTAGGAAAATGTTAAGTAATGTCAGAGGACTGGTGACAGTTTAGGATAACGAGGAAGCAAGGAAGGTTTAGAGGTTGCAATGAAGATGAAAGTATAGGTTAGGAAGAGTGAGGCTGGAGACTTAGAAAGTCAGGATATCAGAGGGAGGAATTTCACAGTTTAAACTCCTGTAAGTGGCGCAACTAGGGGTGATATGAAGTTTTGAAGCATCATCTCTGCAGGTTTCTCAGGTAAAATGAGTTTCCAGGTCATGAGAGTTCAGGTTGATAAAATGCAAAGGCAGAGGCTTGAGGGGACACCAGAGCACTTATCAAAGTCCCCAGGTAGGAAGGCAGGAGTTGGGAAGACAAGGAGCCAGGTACTGAATCCCTTTAGAAAGGAGGTTGATCATACCAGCAAGGTTCTATACTGGGGGGAAATAAAATTGTCCTCAAGGTAAGAGAAGTTGTTGAGTTATAATAAGTAAATGGAAGGTCTGGAAGTAATAGCATGGAGCAAAGATTATGTCAAGTTCTCTTGGTCCTATGTGGAAAGACACGAGAGGAACAAACAGCGGTAGTGAGGCTAGCAAGGACTGCAGGAATGTCTTTCTGAAGGAGCCATGTTTCTTCACTGAGTGCCAGAAGATGAGAATGTGAAAACAAGAGATCTGGAATGAAAGGGATTTTCATGATGGGCAAGTAGGTGTTGCAGAAGACACAAAAGCAAGGGAAAGCAGAGGAGTAAATTGACTTGGAAGGCCTGGGATTGGGGTAGATGCTGAGCAGGGTGCAGGTAAAGGCAAAAGGCAGTAGGGTTAAAAAAAGGTTTCTTTTTACAAGTAATGATTGAGTCACGGGGCTTAGGAGAATAGGAAGTTTTGATAATCTATTGTTATCTTAAAATCACTCAAAATTGATATTATTAGATAGCATTAAATAAAGTAGACAATTGGATGATAGCATTGTATAGCATTGAATAAAAGACAATTGGATAAAAGAAATCAATGGTCAGTGGCTCAGAGGCAAAAGGAGATAAAAGCCACAAAAAATAAATGTAATACATTTTTTTTTCCAAAAGAAATATTAAACATCCAATTCACCATCCCACAAAATGAATAAAGAGTATCCCTGGATAGATGGATAGATAGGTAGATAGATAGATAGATAGATAGATAGATAGATAGATAGATAAATGAATGCATAAGTTTCAAGTATCTATTACATTCATGGGTTTAGAATTAGAAGAATCTTTAGAGGTAAAGGCCAACCCTTTACAGTTAATAGGGTATAGCCTGTCACCATGGTGCCAGCTCACTGTGACTGTCTGTCTCTTCTCTTCCTCTAATATTTTAGGTAGACAATAATAAAAGTAGGTGGAGAAAGAGATATGGTGCAAATGAAGAATTTTTTTTGTTTTTTGTTTTTCTTTTTTTATTTAACATTTTTAGTTTTCATCATTGATTTCCACAAGATTTTGAATTACAAATTTTCTCCCCACTTCTACCCTCCCCCCAACTTCAAGATGGCATATATTCTCATTGCCCCGTTCTCCAGTCAGCCCTCCCTTCTGTCACCCCACTCCCCCCCATTCCCTTTTCCCTTACTTTCTTGTAGGGCAAGATAAATTTCTGTGCCCCTTTGCCTGTATATCTTATTTCCCAGTTGCATGCAAAAACACCTTTTTTTTTAAACATCTGCTTTTAAAACTTTGAGTTCCCCTCTTCCCTCCCCACCCACCCTCCCTAAAAAGGCAAGCAATTCAACATAGGCCACACATGTTTCATTATGTAAAACCCTTCCACAAAACTCATATTGGAAAGACTAACTATATTTTGCTCCCTCCTATCCTGTCCCCCTTTGTTCAATTTTCTCCCTTAACCCTGTTCCTTTTTGAAAGTGTTTACTTTTGATTACCTACTCCCCCTATCTGCATGCCCTTCTATCGACCCCCCTTTTTTAATCCCCTTTCTTCTTCTTTCCTGTGGTGTAAGATACCCAATTGAGTGTGTATGTCATTCCCTCCTCAAGTCAAATCTGATGAGAGCAAGATTCACTGATTGCCCCTCACCTGCCCCTTCTTCCCTTCCAACAAACTGTTTTTTCTTGCCACTTTTATGTGAGATAATTTACCCCATTCTATCTCTCCCTTTCTCCCTCTCTCAATATACTCCTTTCTCATCCCTTAATTTTATTATTTTAGATATCATCCCTTCATATTCAACTTACCCTGTGCCCTCTCTCTCTGTCTCTCTGTGTCTCTCTGTGTCTCTCTGTGTCTCTCTCTGTCTCTCTGTCTCTCTGTCTCTTTCTCTGTCTCTCTCTCTCTGTCTCTCTCTCTCTCTCTCTCTCTCTCTCTCTCTCTCTCTATATATATATATATATATATATATGTGTGTGTGTGTGTGTGTGTGTGTGTGTGTGTGTGTGTGTGCACGTGTATCTGTATATACATATGCGTGTATATGTGTGTATATATGTGTGTGTGTGTATATATATATATATATACACACACATATGTATATATTCCCTTCAGCTACCCTAATACTGAGGTCCCATGAATCATACACGTCATCTTTCTGTGTAGGAATGTAAACAAAACAGTTCAACTTTGGTAAGTCCCTTATGATTCCTCTTTCTTGTTTACCTTTTCATGCTTCTCTTGATTCTTGTATTTTGAAAGTCAAATTTTCTATTCAGCTCTAGTCTTTTCACTGAGAAATCTTGAAAGTCCTCTATTTTATTGAAAATCAATATTTTGCCTTAGAGCATGATACTCAATTTTGCTGGGTAGGTGATTATTGGATTTAATCCTAGCTCCATTGACCTCTGGAATATCATATTCCAAGCCCTTCAATCCCTCAATGTAGAAGCTGCTAGATCTTGTATTATCCTTATTGTGTTTCCACACTACTCAAATTGTTTCTTTCAGGCTGCTTGCAGTATTTTTTTCCTTGACCTGGGAGCTCTAGAATTTGGTGACAATATTCCTAGGACTTTTCTTTTTGGGATCTTTTTCAGGAGGCAATCAGTGGATTCTTTCAATTTCTATTTTTCCCTCTGGCTCTAGAATGTCAGGGCAGTTCTCCTTGATGATTTCTTTAAAGATGATATCTAGGCTCTTTTTGATCATGGCTTTCAGGTAGTCCAATAATTTTTTAAATTATCTCTCCTGGATCTATTTTCCAGGTCAGTGGTTTTTCCAATGAGATATTTCCCATTGTCTTCCATTTTTTCATTCCTTTGGTTCTGTTTTATAATATCTTGATTTCTCATAATGTCAGTAGCTTCCACTTGCTCCAATCTAATTGTTAAGGTGGTATTTTCTTCAGTGGCCTTTTGGACCTCCTTTTCCATTTGGCTAATTCTGCCTTTCAAGGCATTCTTCTCCTCATTGGCTTTTTGGAGCTCTTTTGCCATTTGAGTTATTTGTTCAGTATTTTGGGGGTCTCCATTAGTAAGTCATTGACTTGTTTTTCATGGTGTTCTAGCATCACTCTCATTTCTCTTCCCAATTTTTTCTCTTCTCTTACTTGCTTTTCCAGATCCTTTTTGAGCTCTTCTATGGCCTTAGACCAGTTCATATTTTTCTTGGAAGCCTTTGATGTAGGCTCTTTGACTTTGTTGACTTCTTCTGGCTGTGTGTTTTGGTATTCTTTGTCACCAAAAAAAGATTCCACAGTCTGAGTCTGAATCTGAGACCATTTTTGCTGCCTGTTCCTGTTCCCAGTCAACTACTTGACCCTTGAGTTTTATGTAGGGGTAAGACTGCTTGTAGAGTAGAGAGTACTTTGTCCCAAGCTTGAGGGGCTGAGCTGCTATTTTCAGAGCTACTTCTACACGGCAAGCTCTGTCACACCTAGCACTCTTTCTCCCCTAAGAACTGCCAACCAGGTTTGTGGCCCAAATTCAGGCAGGACAAAGCAGGTTTGGCACTCCAGCTCTAATATGTCCCTTAATTCCTCCTACCAGATGGGCCTGGGGCAACTGTATCTG
The DNA here is from genome assembly GCF_011100635.1 of Trichosurus vulpecula. NCBI lineage: Eukaryota > Metazoa > Chordata > Mammalia > Diprotodontia > Phalangeridae > Trichosurus > Trichosurus vulpecula. Next base: position 25,012,164 of record NC_050578.1, read on the forward strand.
TAGTTCTGGAGGCAGCCTCAGAGCTGCACCACTTCTGCCGCCCCCCCAGGCTGTGGCCTACCTGGAACTCTTTTCACTCTGTCCCAGCAGCTTTTCCCACTAACCTTCTCTATTATCTTTGGCATTTGTGGGTTGAGAAGTCTGGTAACTGCCACGGCTCACTGATTCAGGGCGCTACACCCGTTCTACCTGGCTCCCGGTCTGGTTGGTCCTGGCATGGTCCACGCTGGGCTCTGTTTAGCTCTGCTCCCAGCTCCGTGCAATAGACCTTGCCCAGCAACCATCCAGGCTGTCCTGGGCTGGAGCCCTGCTTCCCTCTGCTATTTCGTGGGTTCTGAAGCTCTAGAATTTGTTCAGAGCCATTTTTTTATTGGTGTTTGTTGGGACGTGGTGGGGAGCTTAAGCAAGTCACTGCTTTCTGGCTGCCATCTTGGCTCCGCCCCTATTTAATCTAAATAGAGCTAAATTATGGCTATGATATCTGCTTGGAGGCAAGGGAATATTGGGGATTGCTGGAAGACCCTGAGCAAAATTTCAAGTTAATTCTACCCCTTCCTTTCTCAGTCCTGCCTTTGCCCACCTCCCAGCAAGCCCTCTTTTTGTCCCTACAATGCATCATCCTGTGTACCCTGGCTACCAAAAACTTTTCTGTACAGTTCTTCAGCCAGGCTTGCCCTACCGCACAATACCCTACGGATACCCTATGTGACAAATTATTCCTCACTCAACACCTACATTTTCTTCTGTGCAAACACCCATGCTTTCAGTACCAGTGTTGGGAAAGCAATGGAATTAAATCATAGGACTTGTGGGTTTGTGTCAGTTTCCAATGTGTATTCTGCAAATGCTCTCTCCTGATGCAGTGCTACTCTGATCTTACCATATTTTTGCATTTAGGGCTGTATATTGACTTAAACCAATCTTCATTCTGTAGTGGACAATGTAGTGGTTTTTGTATCCTTACCTTCCAGTCTGGACTTCTCTTCACTTCTTTCCTCCCTTTCACTTATAGATTCATTTTTCAGTAGCTTCTGGTATTTTTTTTCCTCTAGCTGCTTCTTTTCTCAGGGGAGTACCTGCCACATTTGTTTCCTAATAGACCCTGGAATAAGCTTCCCACATTCTTTTCTTTTCTTCTGATAAAAACAAGTATCCCAAACCCTGCTATCTTACTCTTCCTTGGGGCTCAAAACTGCTCTAAGCTTCTTAGAAAGCAGACAGAACTGACAATAGGAGAAAACTTGTTACTATTACTATAGCAAAACAAAACAACAACAAAAAACAGCTTCAACATGACCTATTTGAATATCTATTGATGCTGATAAGTAGGAAATGGATAAAGATTGACATAGATCTTTCTTTGCCACCATTTTTTAAAAAACTTAAACTAACATAAAGCAGTTGTTACAGAGAGAAGACATATAGATTCCCCAAAATGCCTTAGCTGGCAAATGGTTGATCTCCTTGCCAAATGACTTTGTTATTGATATAGAATAAAAAGGATTTCTGGGATATACATACATACATACATACATACATACATACATATATATATGTATACATACATACATACATATATATAGACTATGATGGTGAAGACATTCACACAAAGGTAAGACTAATTTGGAATTGTCTCTTCTGTCAATGTAATGATACTATTATCTTTAGACATTGCTGGGTTTTTTTAGAGCAGATCTTGTGAATCTTCAGATTAACTAACATGAAACCAAGGAGATACAAAAACAACAACAACTTGAATTTGATCATGGTCCAGCTTTGATTAACAGCTACCACATCAGGCAGTTACCCCAATTCCTCATCACTTTATCCAGATAAATGTAAACTTGCATACCTTTTACTCAGAGGTAAATAATATACAGAAAGGAAACACTTCCTTGGAGGCAATTCAAAATGGCAGATTCTGAGTTTCCTTTTCAGATGTGGGGGTGGAGAGTGGGGTGGCGTCCTAGACATTAAGGCAGAGCAAAAGCTTCCTTATGACTTAGGATCAACTCTGCCACTAGGGATTTTTAACCTTGAGGGGAGGGGGTAGGAAAGAAGAGGAAGGAAGATTTTATTAAGTACTTACATTTGGGGGAACAGCGGCAGATAGAGGTTAAATAACTTGCCCAGTGTCACACAACTAATAAGCATCTATGGCCACATTTGAAATCAAATCTTCCTGACCACAGGCCCGGGGCTCTATCTACTCCTCCACCTAGGATAATAAAGTCATAGATTTAAAGTTCAAAGGGGCCTTAGAGGTCATAAAATATAATATCCTTATCTTATAGAAGTGGAAATTGGGGCCTATGTAGGGTAAGCGACTGGCTCAGAGCCATGCAGATAATAAAGAATAGAATTTGAATTCCAGTTCAGGTAATTCCTCACTTTTTCATACCTTATTGTCTCTGTTTTTTTTTTTGTTCCACTGATAGATTAAATACTTCACCATGGATTAGGACTTCGGGTTTTGAATCTGGATTGAAAATTTGAATGTAGACTTTTGACTTTTAATTTATGATACAACACCATAAAACACAATATGTAACATAATGGCAGCTAGGTGGTGCAGTGGATAGAGTGCCAGACCTGGAGTCAGGAAGATCATCTTCGTAAATTCAAATCTGGCCTCAGACACTTACGAGCTGTGTGATCCTGGCCAGGTCACTTCACCCTGTTTGCCTCAGTTTCCTCATCTATAAAATCAGCTAAAGAAGGAAAGGAAACAGCAAACCACTCCAGTGTCTTTACCAAGAAAATCCCAAATAGGACCACAGAAGAGGTGGACAAGACTGAAATAACCCAGCAACAACAACCATACAATACCATACACATTGACTAAGTACCTGTTAGGTGCCAGGCACTTGAGAAGTGTTGGATTTACAAATAGGAAAAAATAATAACAATCCTTGCTCTCAGGGCTTTTATAAAATCTAATATGAGGAATTTGTTGTTGTTCAGCCCTCTGCTCTTTGTAACTCCATTGGAATTTTTTTTGGTTTTGTTTTGTTTTGTTTTTTAAAGATACTAAAGTGGTTTATCATTTCCTTCTCCAGCTCATTTTACTGATGAGGAAACTGAGGCAAACAGGGTTAAGTGATGTGGTCAAGGTCACATAGCTAGTAAGTATCTGAGGACAGATTTGAACTTAAGAAAGTGAATCTTTCTGACAACAGTCCTGATACTCTTATCTGCTATACCAACTACCTTTAACACACAAAAGGAAGCTGAAAAACCAAGAAGAGGGGATGAATGAGGAAGGAAAGGCATGATAATGGTGGAATCAAAACCAAGCAGTGCAGTTGGAGGGAAATGAAGAGGTGGCTGAGTTTCTGGGGCTCCTTTAAATCAAGGTTTTGGAAGGAGTTTTTTTTTTTTTGCTTGTTTGTTTAGTTTTGTTTGTTTCTTTGTTTTTTGCTCAACTCTCCAATTCCAAATTTGGATTTGAAAAGTTGAAATTGGACAAGTTAAATGCGATATCCTAGCAATAAAACAGCAACCACATTTATAATAGTTTGCATTTAAGCAGCTGCATTTTTCTTACAAGCTTATGAAATCACTAGTGTACCCTGATTTTACAATTATGGAAATCAGAATTCATAGAATTTAAGGGAAATCTCTACAGTCACACAATTGATGTCACATTCCAGACTCCAAACTAAATTTTCTCATTCTAAATTTAATACTCTATCCTGTACATCCTAGTGTATATATATATATATATATATATATATATATATTATATATATATAATATGTGATAGATTTGTGTGTGTATATATAATATATATATATTTATTTATACATATACCAGTAAATGAAATAATTAAGTACATTTATATATATGTATATATATATAGATATAAAACTTCATATAGTTTTTTATATTCTGAGATAATATAGGTATTTATTTTATAGTTTATATCATTAATATAGTTTCTGTGTATTGAAATAGATGGTGTTTCGTCACCTGTAAAGTGGAAATAATAATGGTGCCTACCTCCCAGGGTGGTTGTGAAGCTAAAATGAGATGATAATTTAAAGTGCTTTGGAAACCTTAAAGTACTGGATAAAAGCTAGCAATGAATAATATCATGTATCGTTATGTGGTATGTGTATGTATGTACGTGTAATATATGCTAAAGATGTGTAGATATGTGCATATATGCCCGTATGAAATGCAGCAAGGCATTGTGGATAGAGTTAATATTAGAGAAGGAGGAAAACCTGGGCTCAGCTCTTGCCTCTGACACATACTGGCTGTGTGACCCTGGGCCTGAGCAATTTCTTAACTTCCCAGTGCCCTAGGAAGGTCTCTCAGTCTCTAAATTGCAGAGAAAGAATGAATTGGTAAGGGATCTTTCTCATCTGAGAGTTCTCTACAACCATGAAATCATAGGCACATTCCCTATTCCTATGCATGTACTCTCACACCCCCATATGTATGTATAGAACCATAATATAATTCATAACACCTAGAATCCATGCCTTAGTGTTGTCAGTTTCTGTGGCTCATCATTCTGTGACTCATCAACCATTCAGATGATATATACCTCTTTGAACTTAGCTGGGCTGCTCTAAGGCCATAGGCATCCTGTCCTTTATGAGACCTGTGTTCAAAGTCTTTGCTTGGAAGGAACTCTTCTAGGACAGATTTCAGTGTCTCAGAATCCTCTCTATACCACAAAGAATCCATGGAGAAGGACTTTATTGGAGGAACTCTGACATACATAAGGCATACTACAGATAAGATCTAGTGACATTCCTTATGTTTCTCATCCTAGGACTAGTTTAGCTAAGTTCACAGTCATCACTAGAATGTTTAAACAAGACTTGGTGATCTCTTTTGGCCAACCAAAATGGAACAGAAAATCCCATGAAAACCAGAAAAAAAGCAAAACCAACATCTCTTGAGGCAAGAGGAGTTGCAGTCAGTAACTTCATTTACAATGAAATTGTAAATCTTGAAAGTTTAAGCAGCATTGAGAAAAAGTATACTTTTGATCATTACCCACAATTTGAAATATGTCCACATATGCCAAAGTACTAGAAAGCTGGCCGGTAGAATACAAAACAAATTTCCAGCCCAAGTGACCAGCATTTTGGGAGTACATTCAGACAGACATCTATGTGAGTCCTCTCTGTAAAAACTTCTAAAATGAAAGTAGACCTGTTATTCTAGCCAAACCTTTTTTCTTATTGCCATACTCAGTCAATCTTTGACCTTTAAATGATCTCAGATTCTTGCAAATGCCTGAAATAACTTTTATCTACCATTCATGTCCTTTCTTTCTATTAACTTATAGATCAAATCTACCATCTTTATCAAATCTCCTTCCAATGACTCTAATCCATCTTCCAAGGTGTTAGCATATAATAATAGCTAGGTAGCATTTATATAGTATTTTAATGTTTACAAAGTGTTTTACAAATATTCCTTATTTCTCTCTCTGAAAGGATGCCTGAGAAATGGTTATTCCCATTTTATAGATGAATAAACTGAGGCAGACAGCAGTTAAACATCTTGTCCAGCATCACACAGGAAGATAGCAGGTTTCTGAGACAGAAATTGAACTAACTTGGTCTTTCTGACATTGAGGTCCAGCACTTTACTGGAGTAGAAAATAGCATGCTGGAGACAAAATCGGGAAAACCCAAGTTCCAGTGCAGACTTATTTACTGGCCTGCATATAACCTCTTGAAGCTTAGGTTTTCCTTATACATGAAATGGGAATAGCAGCAGCACTCACATTAAATGGTTGTTGGGAGTATCAGATGAGATAACATATGCAAAAGTGCTCTGCAATCCCAAGAGTCCTATAAAAATCTGAATAGTTATTATTAATTGTTCCCTGCTTTGCCTCAGTTCTACTTGTAAACTTATTTCATTTGGATTTAATAAATATATACCTACACATATTTATATGTAGCTATAAGAATAATCACATATGCATACACTCATATTAGAGTGACATAAAGGGTCCATACTTGGTGTATCTTCCTAAACTCTGTCTCTCCTACTAGAGTCCAAGTCATTCGGTGAAATAGAAGGAATTCAAGCTTTCATAAGGAGAAGACCAGAAGTGAACAAAAATTTGATCTCCAATATCCAAGAGAAGCCTAAAAAGAGAAAAGAAAACATAAGGGATTCAATGGAGCTAAACTGTTTATATTCCTACATGAGAAGATGAGAGTCATAATTTTTAATCGTACCACTAATAGTACAGCTAGAAGGAAGATATATAGATAATATGAGTATAAGGTGAAATCGAGGGAATGACATAAAAAATAAGGAATGAGAAAGAGGAATACACTGGGAGCAGAAGGAAGTGAGAGGTAGAATGGGGTAAATTATTTCACATGAAGAGGCACAAAAAACCTACTACAGTGGAGGGAAAGACGGGAGGGTGGGCATTGGGCATTGCTTCAACCTCATCAGTATTGGCTCAAAGAGGGAATAATATATGCAATAAGTTGAATATAGAAATCTATCTTACCCAACAGGAAAGTAGGAGAGGAGGAGATTAAGTAACGGGAGTAGGGGGGAGACTGACAGGAGAGAGGAAAGACCAGTGGAGGCAGTAAACAGAAGCGAAACACTGCTGAGGAGGGAAAAGGTGGAAGGAGTGAGAGGGCAAACAAGAAGAAAAATAGGATGAAAGGAAATACACAGTTAGTAATCATAACTGTGAATATAATGAATTCTCCCATAAAATGGAAGCAGATAGCAGAGTGGATCAAAAACCAGAATCCTATAATATGTTGTTGAAATACTCAAAACGGAGAGACACAGATAATAAAGGTAAGGGGCTAGAACAGAATCTATTATGCTACAGCTGAAGTAAAGCAAGCAGGGTTAGCAATCCTGATCTCAGACAAAGCAAAATAAAAAAATAGACATAATTAAAAGACATAAGGAAGGAAACTACATCTTGCTAAAAGGTACTATAGACAGTGAAGTAATATCAATGCTAAACATATATGCATCAAATTCTAAAAGGAAAGTTAAGTAAACTACAGGTTTATGCAAAAACAAGAGAAAGAAAGCATTACAAAATATAAAATAGATAATTTTGATTATATTAAATTAGAAAGCTTTTGCACAAACCAAACTGACACAACCAAGATTAGAAGGAAAGCAGAAAGCTGGGGAATAATCTTTACATCAAGTGTCTCTGTTAAAGGCCTCATTTCTCCAATATATAGAGAACTGAGTCAAATTTATAAAAATGTAATCCAATATCCAGTGATAAATAGTCAAAGGATATGAATAGGCAGTTTTCAGATAAAGAAATCAAAGCTATCTATAGGGTATACAACAAGGTGCTCTAAATCACTTTTGATTACAGAACTGCAAATTAAAACAACTCTGAGGCACACCCTCACACCTATCAGATTGGCTAATATGGCAAAAAAGGAAAACAATAAATGTTGGAGAGGATATGGGGAAATTGGGACACTAATGTACTGTTGGTGGAGTTGTGAACTGATCCAATCACTCTGGAAAGAAATTTAGAACTATGCTTATAGGGCAATTGAACTTGATCCAGTTTGTATCCCAAAGAGATGGTAAAAAAAAGAAAAGGGAAAAGGACCTACCTGTGCAAAAATATTCATAACAGCCCTTTATGTGTTGGCAAAATATTGGTTATTTAGGGGATGTCCATCAATCGGGGAATGGCTGAACAAGCTGTGGTAAATGAATGTAATGGAATACTATTGTGCAGTAAGATGATGAAAAGGCAGATTTTAGAAAATCCTGGAAACACTTGTACAAACTGATAAAAAGTGAAATGAGCAGAACCAGAAGAACATTGAACATAGTATCAGCAACATTGTGTGATGATCAACTACCAATGACTCAGCTCTTCTCAGGAACACAATAGTCTAAGACAAGTAAAAAGTACTTGCTAAGGAAAATGCTATCCATACTCAGTTAAAGAATTGATGGACTTTGAATGCAGATCAAAGTACACTTTCTTTCCTTTATTCTTTTTCTTTTGATTTGTTTCTTCTTTCACAACCGTGACTAATATGAAAATATGTTTTATATGATAGCACATGTGTAACCTATATCAAATTGCCTACTGTTTTCAAAAGGGGAGGGAGAGAGGATAAAAAAATCTTGTAAAAATGAATGCTACTTCTAAACATTCCTAATGTAAAGACCAGAACGCAACAGAAAATTTGATCTTCAAATGCAAAACTCAAGACAGGCATAAAAAGGTAAACAGGAAAGAAAAAAAAAACATGTTATTAATAAGGGCAAACTGTTTACATCCCTACAAGGGAAGATGACACTTGTAACTCTTGAGAATTGTATCATTATTACAACATTTAAAAGGGATGTACATAAATAGAGGGTGTGTTGACTTTGATGTGATAATAAAAAAATCTAATTAAGTGGTGAAAAGGGATTGTTCTGGGAGAAGAGGAAGGGAGGAGGCAGATAGGGTAAATTACATCACATGAAAAGGCACAAAAACCTATTCCAGTAGAGGGAAAGAAGGGAAGGAGATGAGCATTGTTTTGACTCAAAGAGGGAATAACACAACCCATTAGGTATAGAAATCTAATTTACCCTATAAAAAGTGGAGGGGGGAGAAAAGGGAGGGGGTAGATAGAAGGGAGGGAAGAAGTAGCAAGAGTAAAGCAGAAGAAAAGTGAGGGGGCTGACAGAGGGGAGGGCAGCCTGAGGGAGGTAATGGTCCAAAGCAAAATTCTAGTGAGGAGGGAAAGGGAGGAAGGAGAGAGAAAAGCATAAACTGGGGTGGGGGTGGGGAAGAATAGGATGGAGAGAAAGACACAGATAGTAATCATAACTGTGAATGTGAATGGGATGAAGTCTCCTATAAAACAGAAGTGGACAGCAGAGTAGATTGAGAACCATAATCCTACAATATGTTGTTTAAAAACCTGGAAAAACTTATACGAACTGATGCTGTGTGAAATGAGCAGAACCAGGAGTTACACAGTAACAGCAATGTTGTGTGATGACTGACTTTGATAGATTTAGCTCTTCTCAGCAATGCAAGGATCTTGCTAGCCACACCCAGAAAAGGTACTTTGGAGTCTGAATGCAGATGGAAGCATACTATGTGCTCTCCTTTTCTTTTGTTCTTTTGTTCTATTTTTTTCTCATGTTTCCTCACATTAGTTCTAATTCTTCTTTACATCATGACTAATGTGAAAATATGTTTAATATGGATGTATATGTAGAACTTATATCAGATTGCATGCTGTCTTGAGGAGGGAGAGAAAATTCAATCTTATGGCAGTGAATGTTAAAAACTAAAAATAAATAATTTAAAAGAATTTTTAAAAAATGAATGCTAAAAATTGTCTCAAGATGTAATTGGGGAAAAAATAAAATACTAACAAGAAAAAACAGAAACTTCCCAGAATTGCTATAAGGACCAAATTACATATTAATTTTAAATCACGTAGTATAGTGCCTTGGCACTTAACAAGCACCATATAAATGTTAGGTATTGTTATTATTAGTATTATAATGCAACTCCTGAAATATCTATCTAATGTTAATTATCATATATACTATATAGAATATTATATAGTATAAATGATTATAATTTAAGAATGACAATTATTGCAGTAAACTTAAAGTTACTTTTTCTTTAAATGTTCATGACAAATGTATGCTACTTTTAGACACTTTCCATGACACCTGAGTATTGAAGTTACTGGACCTTAGTCTATTCTGCCCTGAGCTGCTTTAGCCCATCTCCAGGGAGAATTCATATGTCACTCTCCACATGAGGAACTAGTAAGTAGAGGTCATCCAATTAAGCTTCTTGCCTCCAGGCAGAAGTATACCTAAGCTGTCATCAATTCTTAACGATCTTCAGAGAAGAACATAGTTTCCTATAGTAACATATCCCCGCGTTTAACAGTGCCCTATGTCAAGAAGTTCTTCCTCATATCTACCTTAAAAAAAAAAACAAACTCATACTAGAATTTGTCCATCATCTTTTCTCAGGTCCTCACTTGAGATGAACAGTCCTATTACTAACATTCACATCAGATACTTCATAAATTTGCATTCATATTATATCATTACATTTTCCTTCCCAATTAAAAAAAAAAACTCTTTTCTAGCCCTCCAAACTCTTACATGCATTTACAACTGAATTGGAAAGAGGATGGAAGGTGAAGGGACCTTTTATTTCATGGAAGTAGGGGATCCTCAGTTGATTAACTCCCTCCACATGTGTTTAGCAGAGATATCTTTCCTCTCTCTCTCTCTCTCTCTCCCCTCCCCTCCCCGCCCTCCTCCCCTCCCCTCCTCTCATCTCTGTCTCTCTGTCTCCCTCTCCTCTCCTCTCCCCTCCCCTCTCCTCCCCTCTCCTCTCCTCTCTCCCTCTTTCTCCTACCCCTCCCTCTCTTTTACCACAAAGAACTTGGGCAACTTTATCTTGATCACACAGTATGTGATAGGCTCAGGATTTGGACATGGGTCTTCCTGAATCCAGAGACAGATCTGTAAGCACTGCCTCACCTCTTTCCTATCAATTCAGGAAATATTTATATTTTGTCCTCCAGGATCCTCATTACAATTTTCTTAATTTTATTGAAACCTCCTTTCTACTTCTTTTCATTTAATTTCTCTACCTCTTATCCTTAGAACTGTACATTTTCATGTTCTGTATTTATAATCACTTTCATCAAGATTACCCTTCCCATTAAATCTTCAAACAGCCTCTAGCTGCTAACAGAGGATCTTCTTCAAATACTTTCCACCTCCTAAAACCCTCAGATGCATAAAAAAACTCGATAGTAAATGACCTGATGCATTTTTCCGTTTAACTATTTGCTCCATTCAGTCTTATAAAATATTATCAGTCACCGTAATTTTAGTATCCCAGCATGGACCCTCTGTACAATTACTTTGAGGTGCTAATACCATTCACGAGGTATTGTTTTGGTCTGTCCTCTCCTATAGAAGACTGATAGAAATTTTAGATTTTATGACCTTCTCAACTAACCAGGAAAAAAATTAATGAGATTAGCAAAAAAAGAAAGAAAAAGAAAAGTAATAAAGTAATATCTACATGGAGAGACAGTGAGACATAGTAGCAACCCAGGAAGAGCTAGATTCAAGTCTTACCAATGTTACCTACTGTAAGTTTCTTAATCTCACCATGGTACCCAGGCAACTTTCTAACACCATAAAGAGCATAACTGTGATCTTCAAGGGTAGAAAAAATTTCCTTATTTGGGAGTTTGTAAAACCAATTCAATCATAACTATGTTTTTGTTGTTGTTTTTTTGTTTTTTGTTTGTTTTTTACAAATGCCTTTTTGTAGCTTCCCTAAACTGTACCTGCATTTTTGGTTGAGAATTACATTTGTGAGAGACAGCATTTTGGAGGGAAAGGCAGTTGGCTAATTACAATTTTGCAGTGACTGCATCATGTCCCATTCCATGGTACCAAGTTCAGTAGCATCTTGAGAAAATGAATTGTAACATATTCTGTGATTCTGTAGGTGGTATTGTCACTGAGCTGTTTTTGAAAATAAAAAAAAACATTCCTGGAAGAACTGGACTTTTTTATCTTCCTGCAGTTTAGTACGAATGGTTTGCCTGCCCATGTCTGTGAATCGGACTTATTTTGGAACATGAAATTTTTGCCTGGAAGACTTAGAATAGCCATTATCTGATTCACCTTTTAGCTATGGAGATGATTTTTTCCTTCAGTTTTCTTGAGCCTCCTCCCTTCCTTCTTTATTTTTTTTACTATGTTAGAATCTTTAATCTGTGAAGATTTACTTGATGGTGATAATTCCTAACATGTGCTTGTTTTTAGTTTGTCACCATAGTTGGACCTGAAGAAATGTCAGCTTCCCACCCGGAGGCCAGATCATCTAAAGATGCCCAGAACCCCGGGCAGATGCTAAAAATGTCTAGGGATAATAGTTTTGTGATAAGAAAAATGTTTGCAAGGATCAGGAGGCACATTCCAAGGAGATCAAGCCAAGAGAACTGTGACATTTCTGTCCAGTTATTGTGCGTGACCAGGAAGCCCTCCCAGAGTGACCAGTGGGAAACTAGACTTGACTTGCAAGCTTCTTTTCAGGGAAGGAAGGATGGGGGTCGAGAGGGAGATTCCAAACCAGCCCATTTCTGTGGAGCCACAGGGGAGGATGACCTGATTAGGGGAAGAAGGGGAGGAGGGAAAGATCTGCCCTGGCTTTCTACAGAGCTGCCAATATCTGTATCCAGGCTGGCGTTCTTCAGAGGAACCAGTAGAGAGCAGAGTTTCCCTGCCACATTAAGGAATAAAATACTCATTTCTCATACCCGAACTCCCTTCCACAGGATTCTTAAAAACCCAAAACTGTGTGTTTGTCATTTGAAATATCTCCATGTCACTTGTTATTTTTTTTTCTTTTGTCACAATTGACTTTCCCATTTTCAGTCAAAAACCTAAGACTTTTGAAATCATTTGTGGCCCACAGAAGTGCTAACCTAGCTATTCAAAGCCAACTGAATCATTTGGCTACTTTTCAAGTCTGATTCTGTGAGAACAATTAGAAACCTCTGAGGTGCTTAAGTAGGGTGGTGTATAGACTGGGTACATTTTTCATTAGGATGTCTGGAATACCTTACTTGCATCCTATCCATATGTTTCCTGAGGATGATAGCTTGGGCAGTCAATTTCAACCTATGGCGAATAACTTCCTTTATTGTTATTTGTAAAATTAATATGTGTATTTTGTCTGGAAACATAAGACACTGTCGAAAAAGCATACAATACACATGAAATCAATATGTTTTTATCAGTCTGACATTGGCCAAATCGCTTAATCACTAGATTAAACCTACTAACACCACCACCCTATAAGAGGGTGGTGGTGTTAGTAGGCTTAATCTAGACTTCATGAACCTGGGTTTTCTTTTATAATTGTTTTTTTTTATAATTGTATTTCAGTATAACTAGTTTACTTTCTATGTTTATGCATTTTATTTTATGTATTTAAAAACAGACAACGGGTCCATAGTTGTCATCAGACTGCCAATGAGGCCCCATGGATGAAAAAGACTAAAGACCCCGGGCTAGGTTACTTTGAGGAACCTTGCACTACCTATATATTCCTTGAGTTCAGGAAGTTAATGGGTCAATAGAACTGGAAGGGAGAAATCATCAAGTCTCACCTCCTCTTTTTATATTGTTAAACTGAGGCCCAGAGAGTTTAAGTGATTTTCCCAAGGTCACACTGGCAGTAAAAGCCTTGCAGTCAGAGGTTCTGCCTTTTGTTTTAAACTGAACAAAAGTAATTGGATCTCATAACATTTTTCATTTAACAAAAGGGAAATTGACCTATGCATTATACCTATGAAAATAGAATTACAGACTGAAATTATTAGTGCTGCCCTTCTAGATGCAGGCATTTCTAGACACCTTCTCCCTTAAACTCTTAAATCTTGTAACCTAATTATTTTCTTCTACCTACATATATGGTGCTTGATAGTAGACTAAAGACCATTAACCTGGGTAAGTGGGAGGAACAGAGATGGAGATGCATCTTTGGCCATGTTGAACGTGCTGTCTTCTTAAAGATCCTCATTTTATCCCTAAGTGCTCAAAAGTTTCCTAAGTTTCCATTATAAAGCTGGAAGAATGAACAGCCCACCTCAGTTTGATTCAGCATAGGAAGGAGAAGGGAATGGATGCCCTGATACCAGCCTCAGCAGGTGGTTTCCATAATCATATAGACTACAGGAGCCTTCACCGCTGCTATTGGTTTTTTAAGCAAAACAAAACCAGTGAATAAATGTAAAAACCTCTTTCCTAAAGAGCTTTCTTTCAAAGAGATACCTGGGCAGGCATGTATTAGCCTAAAGCCAATGTTTAAAACCTTCTGAAAATGGTATTTATGATAAAGCAAGTATCATCCTCACCACAGTGTTACTCATAAGGTAAGCGCTGCTTCTGTGAGAACTGCATGACAACTGAGGCTTAAAGAAAGACTTTTTTTCTTTGCTTGATGTGATAGCAATCCTCTGGGATAGACGTCCAACTCTTTTTTTTTCTTCCTGGCCAGAGTATCGCTAAGATTATTCAGGCAGGGAGTTCTGAACCATACAGATTAGAGGGTGAGTTTTTCCACTTGGCCATCAACTATTGGTCTTTATTGGTCTTTTCTAAATGTGCTTTTATGAGTATACAGTAAAATGCAATCTGGCTTTCAATTCCAAATTAAGGATGGTTTGGAGATTAGATTGGGTTATAAAAATATTGTGTAAAGTTGGGAACATTTGTCCTGCTTCCTTTCTAGTTAGAGATGGTTAGGCTTGGTTTGGGAGCCACTGATATACAATGTAGATTTTTTTTAAGGAGATGAAGTTCAATTATTTTCATCTATAAAGAGCCAGGAAAAAACTAAGTAGATTAACTAAGTAACAGCAAGCAAAAGTCCTTAGGATCCATTTTAATGAATAAAGAGGCTGAAGCATATTCAAAATTTGCCTATAACTAGACCTTCAAATTTTTCTTGAGAAAGGTTCTTTCTATAAAGTAGGTGGGACATTCTCCTTTTAATTTCATTTGTAGAAGTCATTTGCTTAGCAATCACCTTTTAAAATCCTTAAACATTACCTTCATCTTGGAAGCTGTCCATTTCTGAATCATCAGTTTGTGTTAATATGTTAAAGTTATCTCTCTCTGTGTCTCTCTCTCTGTCTCTCTCTCTGTCTCTCTCTCTCTCTCTCTCTCTCTCTCTCTCTCTAATTTTATAACCATAAATACTTACTGATAATTCAGCAGGATACGTATCATGATGTGGGCATGATGATGCCATGACCTTGACCTGGTGATTATTTAGAAGACAGATTTTCTCGCCCAGAACCTGCAGCTATATTGCCATTCCTTGTACATAGTAAAGACTTCATAAACATTTGATGAATATTGCATTGGATGGAGTCCCTTTTTGAAAAAAATATTGTTTCCCTACTGCCAAATGAAGTTCAAACTATTTTAACTTTATGTACAAACCTTTTCAGAATCTATTCCCAGCAAACTTCCTTCTTCCTCCTTTTGGGCATGGACTTCGTATTCCAATCAATCTGGTCAACTCATTGTCTTCTAAACAGGTGTTTATACATACCCACCCTTTTCCCCATGATTTGGTCTCCCCTTAACTCTTCTTGGTCATCTAAACAAAGTACTACCTCCTCTGAGAAGTGTCCCTGCATGGCTCATGTGCCACCTGATACTTGTTAGTTAGCTTTTTCTTGTTAGTTATCTCAACATGGCCAAAGATGCATTTCCATCTCTGTTCTTCTCACTTACCCAGATTATTGGTCTTTAGTCTACGATCAAGCACCATATATGTAGGTGGAAGAAAATAATTAGGTTACAAGATTTAAGAGTTTAAGGGAGAAGGTGTCTAGAAATGTCTGCATCTAGAATGGCAGCACTGATATTTGGTGTTGGTAATTTCAGTCTGTAATTCTATTTTCACTTTCATTTCACTTCTCCCCATTAGATTTTAAGCTCTATGAGGGAAGAAACAATCTTGTATTCTTTAAGGTTCTTTCCATCTCTATAAAGCCATTACCCTCTGATTCTTAGTAGATGTCTAATAGTAGTTGTAAATTAGTATACTAATACTTAGTAGGGGTCTAATTACTAGTTGTAAACAGCTATAAGGAAATAGAAGACATTGTAGCCCCCGTAACAGAGAACAGGGTCAGCTGGGAATCATTTTTACCAACTCAAAAATCTTTGGTGATTACCTATTACACAGAGGATAAATTATAAACTCTGAGATTTAAAACCTCTATGTTCTAGCTTTCACATTCTTTGCCAGTCTTATTCAATATTACTCTACTGGAGGTATATTATATTCCAACCAAACTAGACAGAAAGCTCTAGGTGAGCTTTTTTTTCCCTCCCCTCACTCTGTGCATCTACACAAGCCACCCTTATGCCTAGATTGAAGTACCTCCAAAATTCTGCATGTCAAAATTCTTCTCTTCCTTCAAGGGTCCTGTCAGGTACCACCTCTGTCATGAAGCCTTCAGCCTCATAACACCCCACTAAACTATCATTTCCCTCCCTCCTCAAGATTTCCTAGACTATTTTGCTTCTCTCCTTTACCCTGGAATTCCCTACTTTCTAAAATTATTCTTATCTGTATATATGTTGAAAAGTCCCCATTTGCCCACACATACCCCAAAAAATAGAATGTAAGCCTTCTAAAGGCCATACAAATATATCTTTATCTTGGAACCTCTACCTTACACATCATAGGTAACCAATTAAAGAACCTAATTTTCTAGCTTTGGGAATTGACGTATGACTTATTGTTACTTAGTGCTTCTAAGCTTAAAAATCAGGATGGAAGTTATTTCTCTATTTGATTTCAGAGATGTAAGAAATATTAAAGAGTTCAGAATCTATCCAATACTTTTTTAATGGATTCAGTAACAATGTAGCTGGGTATTCAGTAACAAAACAGCTGGCTATTCACATTATAATACTTATGTCATTCAGTCATTTCAGTCATATCCAACTCTTTATGACCCCATATGAGGTTTTCTTGGCAAGGATACTGTGGTTTGTTGTTTCACTCTCCAGTTCCTTTTACAGATGAGGAAACTCAGGAAAACAGGGGTAAGTGACTTCTCCAGGGTCACAGAGCTAGTACATGTCTGAGGCCAAATTTGAACTCACAAAGATAAATCTTCCTGACTGTGGTACCAGAGTTATATACACTTTACTACCTAGCAGCCCAATAATACTTATACTGATTAATAATTTTTTTTTCTCATAGCCAGGCTTTTCTGAGGAATCTGTGCATAAAAATATTAATGATGTCTGAAAACTCAGTGTATCCTTAAATGCATAGTGTCCAAGACATATGTTGTTGTTATGAAGTCTTTGGCAAAGCTATTTTCCCATTGTCCATTTGAAAATCACTAACGTCACATAAATTTCCATCTTGATTTCTTTGAGTTAGTGTTATAAATTTCTAATCTTTTTCTCTTTATAATTCATTCCAGTAGCAAAAGAAGACAGCACAGACTCTAAAATATAGGACCATTAAATTACCATCATGGGCTTTTTTTTTGATTCATGGACTTATCACATTATAACCAGAGGGTTTGTTGCTTTTAATGTACCTATGCTGAGAAAAGAATGTGTAGGCAACCTGAAAAGCAAGAGCTATGTACAAAAAAGTCATTAACACAATTATATTTCCATTTCATAATTTTGTGATTAAATGCATGAACCAAAAAATAACTACTATCTACCTTGTCATTAATATACCTGCTTAATGAAGTATGTCTAAAGTATTTTAATTCTCCAATTAACTTAGTCCAGGGGAAAAATAATTTCCAGTTGGAGCATATGCCTAGTAGCATAGAATTAAGGTATTATTAACTATTCGATGTTAACTTTATAACAAACAAGTTGGTTTTGAATATGGAATGTGTGTAACTCGTGTCTAGGTATTGTTGACCATGTAAATGAAAGAGAAGCCTTGGAAAGAGGTGGGACAGAGTGATATAGTTCATAATGGTTAGTTAACTCAATATTGGATAAAACCTAAAAGATATTATACCAGAAATTATATCAGGAATCAGTAAGTGGGGAAAGCATCTGGCAGACGTTTTATAATAGGGTCAACGGAAGAAGAATTTGTTTCTGAACTTGAGGAGAAAATTTCTCAATCTCTACTTGGACTTAGCTTTGAGCTAATCAGACTGGCAAATGCATGATTTTAACAAGGTTTTTGGTTCCCACTAATGACTTGCAAGTATGCATACCAAGCTAAGAAAAAGGGCCATGTGTTCCTATTTTGTATGGGAAGAAATGGAGGTCTTTATCTCTATACATGTTATACACTAAAGTTAATTAACTTTCTATGATAGCCTAAGTTATATGGTTATATAGTATAAGGTACCTATGTTAAGATGTGTATGTCTACATTGGGTCTATTGATAAGTCTTTCAGGAAGGCCTTGAAGCATATCTCTAGAATTTTGTCTACCTCCTTTCCAAAGGAGAATTTAGTTTCCTTCCAGAGAGAGGAATAGGATATGGGGGCCATAAGACTAGTCACCAGACTAGAATTGTATCTATGTGCCTCCTAAATATTGCCAGTCTAGGGGCATGATTTATCTGTTTATTTATTTTAGATTCAAAAGCAGCAATGACTCTAACATCATTGGCAACTTTCGCTTAAAAACTAAGCCTGCACATTCCAGGCTTGATTCCTTCCCATGAAATGGTAGTTACAGAAAACATCATAAATAGTGAGTAGCGAGGAAACCTATTTAGCTAAGCTAACAGTAAGTAAAAATCAGAAAAAAATATACCAGATTAAAATACTATAGAAAATACTCAGAATGAATAAACTCTCTTATGAGGAAAGAGGTATCTCAGTTTAACCAAAAAAGATGTCCCAATCTCACCCACAGAGAAATTCCTTGAAGTCTCTAGGAAGACAAGCTAAAAATCAGGGATGTTGTTCAGGAAGGAAGGAAGGAAAAAGAAAGGAAAGAAAAAGGTGGAAAAGGGAAAAGGAAGGAAGGAAAGAAAAATGGAAAAACTTTAAAATTCTATCACTAATAGAATTTACAAAATGTTTGAGACCCCAGGTCATCTCTTGATTGCCAGACTGATAGGGTAATCTCCTGGCCAGTTGAATTTAGCAAATAAAGTATGTATAGGTTTTCCTTCCCTCTCTCTGTGTGTAACAAAAGCATAAACTCAGAATGCAGTTTAAATGACCATTGTTTGAATTGTAAGTAACCAGTAAGCAAAACTTTTAAATAGCAAAGAAACCCTTGAAAATTAACATTGCAGCAGGTTACTCAGGTACTAAAACAAAGGAGGTTAATGAAGAATGGAACAGATTCACCGTTGTTCCAGTGATTTCTCTGAGAAGCCAGAATTCAGTCTCCTTCTACTGGATTCTTTTGATTAGCAAGAGAAAAGAAGAAGTTCTATCCACTACAAGACTTAAAGACAGTCTCCGAGAAAGAGTCCTCTCTCTGCTACAGCAGTGACCACCGCTATTGTGATGCCCCTACAACCCTCTTCCTCATCCTTCATCAAAGAGATTTTTGAATGTCCCCTTGTAGAAGAGCATTCTACCCTCCAGGCCAGATCTCATGATGCCATTCCTCTCTTCTCCTCTTGGAATAAATACAGCTCTGAGGGACTATAATGATATGGGTGCCCTCAGAGCCAGTGATGCCAATTCCAGAAGATCTGTTACAACAAAATGTTAAAATGAGAAATAAGATCATTTAGGTAATCCTTCTCGTTTCACAGATGACAAAACTGAGGCCAAAAATAGAGGTAATGACTGCTGTATGGAGAGCGAGTACCTTTCAAGTCCAGCTCTTCTTTCACATTTCTTTTTTCTGCTATACCACATTCTTCCTTGTAAGTGACTTAGCCAAAGTCACGCAATGAGTTAAGAGCAGCACCGTTGATAAAAAACAAAATGGATTCAGGAGTCCATTGTCTCTTTCTACATTATAGCCCTTCTGGAAGATAAATGAAAATGTTAAAATATCATATACTCTTTATAATTAGTTCTTGCCTTTTTCTAGAGGAAATATTAAGTTTCCTGGGGAAAATAGTGCATTTTCCTTCTTGTCTATTGCATAGACTTCAGGTGCATTTGGGCAATTATTGTAATTCTTTTTCCCTTGCCTCTTCTTTTTTTCCCTGCTTTACTCATGATGCTCGCTGGGAAACAGTCATTTTTCCCCCCACTGTTTCTTTTATACCTAGGATTCCATATATTATCTTGGAATCATAAGTATGTTCTAAGGCTCCCCACATGTCCAGCTCATCAGGTGTTAGAGCAAATGTTAATGTTAGTATCCTTGTTCTTTTGGAGAAATGATGATGTGCCAAAATGCTAGCAAGTTGAAAGTGCTTAGATATGCAGAACTAAATATTTTTGCAAGGATAGCTCTCCTTTTAAATCTTATCCATAGCACTTTTATTTGCTACATCTATCAGGCAGTAATTTTCCAGTAGAACTACAAATCCTAAAATGCATTCCTTCAATGTACTGGCCACCCTGAAATCAAGATCCAATTCTAACCCAACAGACTATGCAAAGTTTTATTTTGCTTCATAATGGAGGTTTCTGCCCTAGTTACTGCTCTACAATCCTATATTGCCTGAAAAAACAAAATCTGTCCTTAGGTATTTTTGCCTTTCCACAGACCTTCCTGAATCGGGTCAGTGAGTTTTCTGTTATATACTTTGAAAGATGGAGGACATATAGTTTCTTGCCTAAAGTTAATTTTGTGATTGTTTCCAACTCAAATGGGAAAAAAACTGTTTTGAACTTTCCCACTGCATAATCATACACTGAAACCACCATGCCCTTTGGGGGGCTCCCCAATGTAGTGGCCTAACTTGGCAGAGTCTATGTAAATTGGACCTCAGGATTTTTGTAGTGAAGATTTTGAAGGTCAAGCAGATTTCCTACTAGATTAGAAACTCCACCCGAAAAATGTTTGTAAAGTCTTGCCATGTCACACTCACTTGGTCAAAAATCTTCAATGTCCTCCAGTTGTACAGTGTATAAAATGAAAGTACTTTAGTTTGACTTTTCAGGTTCTGTACATTCTGGCTTCATCTTTCCTTTTGAAAATGATTTTACGTTATTCCCCACCTTGCCCTCTGTGTTACTACATCAGTAATTAGGTGGTACAGAAGGTAAGGGAGCTGGACCTGCATTCAGGAAGATCTGAGTCTAAATCTCATCTTACACATTTACTAGCTGTATGACCCTGCAGAAGTCATTTATCCTGTTTGCCTCAATTTCCACATCCGTAAAATAAAGATCGTATTAATAGCACCAACTCTAATGTTAATGGAATAGGAAAATCTTCCCCGTCCATTAATAGGTGTACGCGACCTGCTTTGAGCTCTGGCCCAGCTCACAGCTGTGATACATCCTGAATCACAGAGCTCATTGGGGGAGGGAAGCTTGCTTAGGGGAGGCTTGCTTGTAGGAAGGCTTTCACAACTTTTGGTACTGAGTTGATTAGGCACTAAGTCACCAGGGTTGTGATGCCTTCTGGCTCTGAGAAGTGTATATATACTCTGAGTTGGTATTTTGCTTTGGGGGCTTGCTTATGAGAAGGACCTTGGGATTTCCTGGTCGATACTCTAAGTAGCTGTTTGTTCAGACCCCTTGACTGCTCAGATGTAAAAGCTCTCTCAATCTGGGGATCTATGTAAAGTGTACAGCAATATTGCTTTGATCAGGCAGTTAGACTCCTATCTGTTGGGGTTTATGCTAATTTCTCTGCTTGTATTTTCTCTATATTTTCTCTGCTTGTATTTTCTCTGACGTTTAGGGTGCTGACTTTTCCCCTGAACTAGTAAATGTAATTAAAGAGGATTATTGACCCCTTTAAAGCTATCTTTCCTAGTAAAGTGGATCAAAGAACTTGTGCTAGCGGTCCATCCTGAATGTGCTAGGGTGTTTGCTGTCACACCAACCTCCTAGGGTTGTTTTTAGGATCAAATGAGATTATATTTTCAAATTGCTTTACAAACCTGAAAATGCTCTGTCAGTACTAGCTATCATCATCATCATCATCATCATCACTAGAATTATTATTATCCAAACCATTCTACAACCTATTTTCATGAATTCAAGCACTTTGTAAACTTTAAGTGCTATATAAATGCTAGCTGTAAGTATTGTTGTTGTTATCCAAACTAAACTATAAGCTTTTCCCAGAGCTCAGGATGCCACCTTTCTCCTCTGTACAATACAGTAGGCTGTCCACCATGTCTAGAATGCATTTCGTCTTTATCTCTACTTGTCAAAATTCTTCTCTTCCTTCAAAGCTCAGCCCAGGGGTCATCTCTATAGTAAAGTACTTCCCAGTCTTGCTCTTTGAAAACTTTCTCTCTTAAAATTTTCCTGCAGTTTTTTACCTTAATCTCTCCCATGTATGCATTACA
The DNA here is from genome assembly GCF_011100635.1 of Trichosurus vulpecula. Lineage (NCBI taxonomy): Eukaryota > Metazoa > Chordata > Mammalia > Diprotodontia > Phalangeridae > Trichosurus > Trichosurus vulpecula. Next base: position 25,034,144 of record NC_050578.1, read on the forward strand.
CTCTTCCATATAATATATTTAACTCTGTATGTGTTCCAATGCGCTTCCTTAAAAAAAAAGGTAAATGAAAGCTTCTTGAGGCCAAATCTTACATCTTTTCTCATCTTTGAATCCACATACAGTGCCTTATACAGAGTAAGCATTCAATATTTATGGAATTACTATCAAATGTACCTCCCAATCCAATAGAATATAGAATAGGTTCCATATTGGGGTCATGGCCTGGGTGTATATGTAGTAGTGAAAAGCATTTTCCAATAAGACAGCATTGTTTGGAAGACAGTATCCTCCCTTTATATTGTGTGTAAAGGGCAGAGGACACAGAAGAGAGAAGGTGTGAACTATAATTTGAGATGGGAAATGGATCATATGTGGCCCATGGAAAGCCAATCAAAAGGCTTTATCTAGAAAACTCTACATGGAAAACTATCAAGTGTCATAAACTACACCTTCACTTTCTTGTTTCTTTTCTTTCCTCCTTTAAGAAAAGGCAAAAGGAGAAGTGGGGGGAAAAGTCTAGCTGCTGTAGTCTAGGTTGATATAACTTCAGAGGAATATTTTCCCACCATCCACATGCGAGGATGAATAGAGCCAAGCCATTAGTGATGATGGGGTTAGAAAAATACAGTACTCATTTCTAAATCTAGTCTATGGCTAAGACTTATTTATACGAATTTCCAAAGAATGAACAAAACACATTCTTTTTTAATGTTTCCCTCCTGCTCCTGAGAATAAATGGCTCTGCCAAGATTTGCAATGACGCTATCCATACCCAAATGATGGGTGCTTTGTTGAACTGCCTCACTTGCTGGCATAATTTCCAGAAGTTAGACTTCTAAGCATAAAATATTCCATGTTTGTCCTGAATATTTTGCAGTGTGAGACAAGCTCAGTACAATTTATGCTACAGTGTGTCCTACAGCAACTGAGATGTCATATTGCACAATACTGAAGGTAAATCTCCAGTAATTTATTGCATACCTTGAGAAGGGCTTACTGTTCCCTTTAGTTTAATGTTGTTAAATTGTTCCCTTGCCTCAGAGGGATTATTTGCATATGTTTAACAGAATGCAGACCTGGCCACATTTGTTTCTAATGTCTAATTAGATGTGAAGGGACCTTGACTTTAATATTATGCTTTAAATTTAACTCTAGTGAACTGTGACTGAAAATGATATTACAGTCTATTAGGTATGATCTGGAAAAATAAGCATGTAATTTGTAGTATTATTCTGACTACTACCCCCTGTACAGAATATGTTTCAAACATTGTTATAAAATGAAAGTCAGATCCATGATTTTTTTTTTGAATCCTTAATAAAAACTTTGTAAGAATGCTGGGTATGGTGGTGCATGCCTGTAATCCCTTGTTCCAGTAAAAACTGAGGCTGGTGGATCTCTGGAGCTCATGAGTTCTGAGCAGAATTGGAATAAGCCAATCAGTGTCTACACTTAGTGTGGCATTGATATGATGAACCTCTAGGAGTATGGGGGTCACCAGAACCAGCCTAGCTGAGAAATGGAGCAAGGCAATGTTTCTGTGCCAATCAGTAAAGGAACAGAGCCTGTGAATGGCCTCTGTACTTCCAGACTGAGCAAGATAAATAGACCCAATTTCAAACACACACACACACACACACACACACACACACACACACACAAACTAGAAGAATTCAGAAAACTGAAACACACTAAGGCTCTCTGTTAAGTAATACTATTAAAAGAAGGCTGGCAGTTGGGGAAGTGAAGAGTGATGAATTTGGAGTTAAAGTCAAAGGACTTGATTCTTGGGTCAGCTCTGTACTACCCTGGTGATCATGGACAAACACAAGCTGTTGTTTGCTCAGTATGTCATCTCCCTTCTCTCTGCACTTCCTTCTTATCTCTGCTTGTCAAAATCCTTATTTTCCTTCAAGGCCCAAGAGCAGTCTCTATAGTGAAGCTTTCCCTGACCTCTCCAACACTGATATATTTTCATTCTCATTCTCTCTCTCCCTTTCTCCCTCTCTCTCTCTCTCTCTCTCTCTCTCTCAATCCTCCCTCTCTCTGTCTGTCTCTGCCTGTGTGTGTGTCTCTCTCTCTGTGTGTCTTTCTTTTTCTCTCTCATCTTGATCTCTGCTTTTGGCCCTTTTACTAATCTGAGTATGTATCAGCCCCCCCAATATGGTTAAAATTTAAAAGGAGAATGGAAGCATCTTGGAGCCAAGTCTTTGTTTTTCATCTTTGAATCTTCAGTGCCTAGCACAGGACTTGATTAGATAAAAGCCTCAATTTCCGCACTTGCAAAATGAAGTGTTTGGATTAGAACACACTTGAGGTCTCTTTAAGCTTTAATTCTATGATTCTCGTATATTTAATATGAACTTTAAAGTCTTAATTAAATCTCTTTAGCTATCAGAGTATTTTTTTTAAAAAAAGTTATGCCAGCTAATTTTGAATGATTGTACACATATAACGTATTTTGAATTGAATGACTATTATCAATTCAACTTAATAGACATTGAAATATGACAGTTACCTGCTTTGCAACCAACCTGTTCTACAACATTTGCTCTCATAAAATATTAAAGAAATCACTACAAAAATTTTGCTATCTAATAAAGCAGGGGCTCCTAAAACAAGGCAAACATTTTTTTTCACTTTTAGAAAGACTTTTCATTGAACAGTTCCACAGGGCTTTCCTGGTATTCACTCCAGAGATGCCCTTAGGTGACAAGTGGGTGGCAAATGTTGTTTCCATTCCTATGATGCGAAAAGGAAAGCACCAAGAGCCTGAAGTGACACGCCAAGGGGTAGACAGTAAATCTGGCATATCTGGGAATAGACTGGAATCTGTGTGTCCTGCACTGCAGTCTGCATGTGTCAACCAGGAGCTTTTGTTTTATCCAGTAAATAGATAGCTGGTTTCATTCATTGTCTGGGATTGTCAAGGTTACTTTTCTTGTGCATTCTTTCTATTTGGTCTAAATTGTTCTCTCCTCTCTAATTATGCCACATGCAATTATAAATTCTGCAGTAAATACCAAATACCAAACAGGTGAGCCCATTTCAATGCATTAATCTTCAGACACATTTAACAGAAACACTAAAAATTGTAAATGAATTAGTCTGAAGCAGCAATGAGGGATTTGAACAAATATAGATTCTTGTGTTCTGTTCTCCAACAAAGCACTTCAGAACCCAGATGTTCTATTCATCTAGCTCTCCTAAATAGTACTGAGTGCCTTTGGTAGGTTAGTAATGGAGGAGATTGTTGAAAAGAAAGGAGTAGGTAAGCAACTATCTGGGAGAAGTAAAGAATCCCTCTAAAACTGAAGATCATTTACCTCCTCAAAAATACTGACAATTGGTTCCAAGTAGGGATTTTCTTAGGGAGTTTTCCCTTTCCTCCCCTTTGTCATAGGTTTACCTATTACCATAATACATATTTCAATATAGTGTAACAGACCAAAGCCTGTCTTCTCACAGGAGCTATTGAACATATACTATATATGGGAATAAAGTGGCACAATTGAAGTGAAGTCATAGAGTGATTAATTGTTTATAAAAACCACAATTCATTTAATCAATCAGGAAACAAACATTGATTAAGCACCTATTATATGCCAGCCATAGTGCTTAGCTATAGAGATAGGAAGGAAGGGAAGGGAAGGGAAGGAAGGAAGGAAGGAAGCAAGCAAGCAAGGAAGCAAGCCAATTTTCCTCTTCTCAAAGAGCTCTTTACATCATCAAAGACCTATTCTGTCTTAGCTTGTAATCTGGTACAATGTCTAGCTTTGTAGTAATGTGAGGTAGAATATACTATCCAATGAGGTATTTGTAAAACACTTTGAAAGCTTAAAACACTATGTAACTGCCTATCATTATTACTGTTATCGTCATTATTTCTAAGACCCTCGAAGCCCATTGCGTTGGTTATTGAGTGGCTGTTTGGCACTTACAATGCAGAATAGTTAGACCAGCCATTTCTTAAATGTTTAAACTAGAGAAGTCCATTACTAATAATTTTATTGCTAATATCCATTGAAATAAAAGCCAACATATTACTTCCCAACCACCCCACTCCCCTGTCCTTGTATATAAAAGTACCTCAGATTTCAGTGACTCTTTTTTAAGAACTCAGGAATTTTATTTGTCTAACCTTAGCTTCTTAGTTGCCAGCGGAATTTTTTAAAATTTTGTCAATTTGTTCTCGAGCAACTTGAACTCAAAGTAGTTCTGAAAATCATTTCCACAGCTCTCTGTGTTTCACTTTAGATTTTGAGGAGCAATATTGTTGAGGTCAAAGTTGGGAGAGCAGGTTGAAATGTGAAAGAATTCACTTAGACCTTCTCTTTTAGCCAATGGGAGATTTTTATTTTACGTGAAAAGGCATCACTGGCCTCCTTAGCAAGAAAGCTAAATGAGATCCTGATATTTGGGGGAATTATGCTTCCATAGAGATGTTCAGAATAATGATGCAATTTTTAGGGTTTCTTGAGGGTGTTGGAGATTTAGAGACAGGATAAGTACAAACAAGATGAGGAAGACGCTTGCTTGGAAGATAAGGAAAAATTTATGACTCAGGATGAGGGAGACAAGGAATTTTGTGGTCCAGGATAAGGAGGAAGTTTTATGGTTTTCGAAGATAAGGGTAAGAGACTTTAGGATGCTCTTGGGAGGGGCCTCACAAGGTACTGAAAAAGCAACCCTTAATATTAACCCTTAGGCACCTTTTTATCCACATCAATATAGTATCATCAAAAGAACACTAAATTGGGAGTCAGAAACTCTGGGTTCTGATCTCGCCAAATTGACCCCAGGTTTTTCTATACTTCAAGACCAGTGCTTTTCACTACCCCCTGCTTCCTGTTGAACAAAAAATTTTCAAAACATAAAACCCAGATATCTTTGCCACACCCTATTTGCCTGTGATAAAATGTTTTTGAGAATTGGTAAACAGTTGAACATATTTCTTTATCCCACTTTGGCCTTGCAAACATTTGCTTCTTTCATACATACTACATACAAAATGTTGTCATTCATTTTTTTCAGGGTGTCTGACTCTTTGTGACCCCATTTGGGGTTTCCTTGGCAAAGATACTGGAGCAGTTCACCACTAATTTTACAGAGCAAGAACTGAGGCAAATAGGAGAAAGTGACTTGCCCAGGGTAACACAGCTAATAAATGCTGAAAGTAAAGTAAATAAATAAGTAAAGTAAATGAGTGACAGACTTAAACTCAAGAAGATGAGTCTTCCTGACTTCAGGTTTGACCCTCTGTCTCCTATACCTCCTGGCGGCCCCCTTAGACAAAACAGTTGCAAAAAGTTATTATCAAGCAGACTGGTATTATTTTCAAGGAGCAGAAGAATTTACTTTGGAAGAGAGTGAGACACATCCTTGTAAAAGGATTTTGTAAATTATACTCTAATATATTTTGTTCTGGGAATTAGAAAATGACCTTGCATAGTTTTGGAGAGCCACATTTTTTCTTAATTCTGTTTTGATCCTGGGTAAAGTTTGATCCCAGAATTGCAAAATCATGTGATGTGCCTTAGTATTTTCCAAGGGTTATAATATGCAGGCCTGTGGTCAACCATGTGGGAGTTGCCCCTTTCAGAATACTGGGATCTTGAGAGAGGCTGCTACACTTCTCATGATTCTGCTTTTTTCAGCCCTTCCCACTGCTTTCAAGATATTCACCTCAGAACAACTTAACATTCAGCTGTGCCACTCAGGACCATTAGCATGGCTATAGTATGTCTTTCATGAACTTTCTAATAAACAGTATGACAGTTACTTCAACCATTCATCAAGGTAGATAGTGCAAATATTATAATCTCAATTAAATAACTGAAAAAATTGAGGCTTAAAAGTTAGGGGGTTTATTTGCTTATTTGCTATGCTCCCATAGCTACTAAGAATCAGAACCTAGAACCAAACCCAGATCTCCCATAATTTCCAGTTCAGTGTTCTTTCCACTATGCCGCCATACCCTTTATTATGTTATTATTCTTATATATCCTGAATCTCTACTGACTCAGTAAGGATAGTAGCTGTGGTTATTTATGATAACTACAATTCAGAAGACAGAAACTGGAAAGACCAATGGACCAGAAGATAGGAGGCTTGAATTCCAATTTCAACTCTATTGCTAGATAAGGCAGGAGGTATTACGACACCATGAGAAGGGACATCAAAAGCTCTCTAACATTACAAGTTGCATAGACAATGCCAACTTACATTGGTAGAAGAAATTTCCTCATTTTGGAGTTCTAAATAGCAATGAAATCACTGTTCCTCTCACTATCCCTGCCCTATTAATGTCAATGCCTGAATCACAAATATACCCACCTCCTCTAGACATGGGCCTTCCCAATGACATAGCTGACATTCGGTAAGCTGATCAAAGACATAATGTTTGTGAGGATATGTGCTACTGCTGAGGATACTAAATATGGCAAAGGACAGTTCTTCCTCTTCCTCCTCATCTCTGCCTTCATGTTTCTCTGGCTTGCTTCAGGTCCCAACTAAAATCACATCTTGTTCTTGCTCTCTCAATCCCTCTTACTTCTAGTGAGTTCCTTCTTTTAATTATCTCCTATTTTTACTTGGATATAGTTTCTTTGTGTGTAGTTGTTTGCTTGTTATCCTCCCCTCCTCTCATTAGATTTATGAGCTCTTTGACGGCAGGAGCTGTCCTCCTCCTCCTCCTTCTTCTTGTTCTCCTTCTCCTCCTCCTTCTCCTCCTCCTCCTCCTCCTCCTCCTCCGCATAGTATCTAGTACATATAAGCAGTTCCTTAATAAATAGAAATTGATTACCTTACTGACTGACTCAAGAAGCTCGTAGTCTATGGAGAAAGACAACATGCTAATAACTTTGTACAAACAGGCTATTTTCAGGATAAGTTGGAAATAATCAAAAGAGGGAAGGCACTAGAATTAAAGAAGATTTGGAAAGTCTTCTTGTAGAAAGTGAGATTTTAGCTGGGACCTGATGGAAGTCACAAAGACAAGAGGCAGAGATGAGGAAGGAAAGCAGCCAATGAAAAGGCGAGAGTCAAGAGAGTGAGTACCTTGTTTGAGGAACATCAAGGAGGCCGGTGTCATTAGATTGAAAAACACATAGAGAGCCTGCACCAAGGTGGTGGTAGTGCCTGATGAGGAATGGGGCATATGCAAAAGATTTTCTGAAGGTAAAATCAACAGGTCTTGGCCATGGATTGTATATGGCAGAGAGGAGTTGAGGATGATGCCTAGGTTGCAAGGCTGGGTAACTAGAAAGATGGTAGTATCCTCCAAAATAATGTGGAGGTTCAGAAGGGGAGCATGTGGGGGATAAGGTAATGAGTTCAGTTGGGACATCTGGTTTGGAATGTCTAATAAGCAGTTTCAGGAGGGAAGTTGGGGCTAGATATGTAGATCTAAGAATCACCTGCATAGAGGTGATAATTGAAATTATGGTAGCTGATGAGATCAAGTGAAATAGTATAAATGGAGAAGAAAAGAGGGCCCAGGACAGATGCCTGGCACTGTCATACTTTTAGCAAATATGAGGTAGAAGATAATCCAACAAAGGAGCCTTAGAAGGAATGGTCAGAAAGGAAGGAGGAGAACCAGAATGTAGTAGTGTCACAGAAGCTCTGACCTCCAATCTGCCAGGTTTCCCATTATTTTCCATTCTTGCTTCCTCAAAATCAGTGGCACATCTCTCCTTTTGATTCCTTTCCAATTCCCCCTCCCCTATACTATTTCATCCTATCCCCACAGTACAAACTAGGTTTTTCATCAATAAAAGACTTGTGCCTTCTCAGTATATTCCATAAGGACAAACAACCACTTTGCATAATAAGATAAGATGCTGGACTTGATGCCAGAAAAAAATCGGGTTTAAATGTTGCCTCTGATATATCTTTTGGTATGTTCCTGAGCAAGTCAGTTAATTATTCTATGCCTCAGTTTCTTCGTCAGTAAAATGGGTGTAATAGTGCCCATATTACAGTGCTATTTTGAAGCTTCCATGGCAAGCAATAAGTATCCTATTTTATATCAGTTTTTTTAAAGAGTATTACAGAAAAAAGCTGGATTCAATATCACCTTAATTTTTTGCAGGCAATACAAATGTTTTGAGATAATTACTCATGTTCAAAACATGAAAATCCATTTATACTGATAAGCCTACTAAGGATATCTCAAACAACTAGGCAAAAAAGCTTGGACCAGGGAAGGTGGGGGAGGAGGAAGCAATTGGATAAAGTTAAGGAATGGTCCAGGGGAAACCTTGGGAGAGTCCAGCTTAAGGGAGGACAGGGGGGGAAAACTGGGACAGAGGCCAAGGGAAGACCCAGGACAGTCTTCCTGGCAAAGGTAGCGTTCCTTCTTGAACATGTTCAGATGTCTGTTCCCAGATCCTAATTCCATCGTGGTGGAACAAACAGACTTTCCTTGTACCCGGCCAATTAGTATCCCAAAGAGTCTCCCAGTTGATTCCTGGGTACAATCTGAGATGATTGTCTACACAGCTGTAGTGTATATGGTTGAGGTCTTGGGTTATTTCAGAGACAACCTCTCTGACTGTTATTGCCCCATTACAGGAGAGATCAAGTGAGTCATCATTGCCAAAAGTCCCCCAGTCTGAATTCCCAGAGACCATATGGATACAGACTGTTTTTGATGGAAGGCCAATTGCTAAGGGATTGACTGCCTTTAGTGATTCCATAGACTGCAGCTCAGCTTGTTTTCAAGGCACAATGAAGAAACCGTCTGTTTCCTTAGACCTTAGCCTGAGTGCAAGCCCGATAGTCCCCTGGGGATTTGTGGATTTTGTTTTTATTGTTACTCTTCATTATTTATTGATCACCAGAAATACATAATGTACTGAGAGACAATCATGTTTGTAGGAAATATAATGTGTATATATGTGAAAAGTATTTTCTCTAAAACACTATGCAGAAGATCAGGGAGAATAATGCTGCTCACCTGGCGATTGATCGGCTGAGCAGTAAAAAGTAGACAGGCTCCTTGACTTGAGTGGTGGGAGCATCATAGCTGGTCATTCTCTAGCCCATTAAAGTTTACAAGGCTCTCCCCATGCCATTATTCCTTTTGATCCTCACAAGAACCCTGTAGGGGTAAGTATCAGAGGTGTGTCATCCCCATTTTACAGATAAAAAAAATCCGAAGCTCAATGATTTGCTTTTGTCACAATCTGGTAACTGGGCAGCATTTGAATGCAGCTCTCTGCTGACTCCAGACCTGCTCTTTTGACTTTCTTATGTAAGTCACCACACCCAAACTACAAGAACTTTAGAACTTTTGTCCAAAGCATTTAATCTATTCATGATCTACAAAGGAGGTTTAGGATTGGTTTTGATATCAGGCAAACACTAGAATTAATAGTATTTGTTCTTTCATTTAAATTGCTTTTGGAATACACACACATACACACACAATACACATACATATATACACAATATACATACATATATACACACACAATACACATACTTGCACACGCATATATGTATCCATACACACACACACACACACATGCGTCCACACGCACGGAATTTACTCACTTGTCCTATGATGCTGAAATTTCACATTTAGTCAGGTAAACAGATATTTTCATATTCAATGAATATAATTTCAATAAATATTCCTAATCTAAAGGGTATGTAAATGCTTCATCTGGTATGTTCAGTACTATCATAGGTTTAGAACTTAAGTGGAGCTCACTAAAGAAGGAAAGTGATCTGATAATTCCTAGGTTCAGATGCAAGTCACTTATGTTTTTGAAGTTGGATCTAGGTGGGTCAGTGGATAGAGTGCTGGGCCTGGAGTTATGGAAGAACTGAGTTCAAATCCAACTTCAGACATTTACTAGCTGCGTGATCCTGGGCAAGTTACTCAATTTCTGTTTGCCTCAATTTCCACATCGTTAGAATGGAAAGACTAATAGAACCTATCTCTCAGAGTTATTGTTAGGATAAAGGGAGATACCATTTTTAAAGTTCTTAGCACAGTCCCTGGCACATAGTAGGTGCTTAATAAAAATGCTCGTTTCCTTCCTTTAGTTCCTTCCTCTTCACAGCTGAATTTAATATGAAAAGTTAGGAAATATTTTGAGCTGCTTATCTCAGGGGCATTTTGGGAAGTTTCTCCCAAATACCAGGATAGCTATTGTTCTATCAATTGTCCCCACGTAGATGAGACTCAATGTTACCAGAAGAGTAGTGTCTTAATTCAATTTGAGGTGACGTTTGGGATTCCAAAGCATAGTACAAGGAGACAAGAAGACAGAGTCGGCAGAGAGAAAGAGAAGCAAGAAATCTTTATTGAAAGGAAATGCTACGACAAGAAGGGGAGTAAGGGAGGATGGAAACAAGTCCACTGTAGGTTCTGTCTGGAATTGGGTGCTGAAACTATAAAATCTGGTGAGTTTTTATAGAGTGTCATCTGAGTCAAGTTGGACCAGGCATTGGGGAAAAGGAACAGGAAGGTTAAAATTAAGGTTCTTGGACTGGGAATGATTCATGCTGGGGGAGAGGGCACACTTGTAGAATTGGCAGCTAGTTGATATGCAAACTTCAGGCAGAAAGTAATAGCTTTTGGCCATTCCTGCAGGTCTTACTTTGACAGGGTGACTCAGGGGATTTCAGCTTCTCTGGGGCTTCTTCTCTTAGTGGGGTCCTTACAAGTAGGATAAAGCAAATCATGAAGGCCATTTTGAATACATGTTTTTTTCTGAATCTTGTCCTGAATAATGAGGCACAGGAGGCCAAGAATAGCCCAGGCCATCCAATTTTAAAGCAAATTTCTGTAGTGTGATATGACTGACTCTATTAGTTGGAGAGGAGTTACATTCCTTTGACATATTATTGCAATTACTGATGAGAGTACCACCATCCTCCCAGTCACCTAGGTCAGCAACTGAGGTGTCATCCTGGACTCCTCTTCCTTACTCTCAAATGCAATCACATGTCAAATTCCGTTCTTTCCACTTTCATAACATCTATCATCCATATTCCTTTTAATCCTGTGACATTGCAGCCACCCCAGTGCAAGCTCTCATCACCCCACACCTGCTCTATTGCTGTACGCTGGGGGTTACTTTTCCTGCTTCGAGCCTCTCTCCAAACTCTGCTACTCCATCCTCCACTCAGCTGTCAAATGGATCTTCCTAAAACATAGGTTTGATCGTATCGCCTGCCACTCCAATAAACTCTAGGGGTGTTCCTTATCACCTCCAAGATCCAATATAAAATCCTCCAGCTTTCAAAGCCCTTCCTAAACTGGCCTCTTCCACCATTTCCTTGTTCCCCTATATAAACTCTGTGATCCCAGATAGCCCTTTCCTTGTTATTCCTCACACACAACATTCTATTTCCTGCCTGGGCATTTTTACCGGCATGGGAGCATGCCTGGAATTCTCTCCTTCCCCATCTCTACACATTAGTTTCCCTGTCCTACCTCTTACAAGAAGGTTTTTTTTTTTTTTCCAGGCCTAGTTAATCATAATGCTTTCCCTCTGAGATTACCCCCAATTTATCTTATATATATATCATGTCTCTTCATAGTTGTTTGCGTGTTGTCTGAGAGCAGAACTATGTGTTGCCTTTTCTTTTTATCTCAAACACTTAGCAAAATGCCTGATCCATAGTAGGTGCCTGATAAATGCTAGGTGACTAATTGAGTAATGTCCCCAAACATCCATTAACAAATTGTTCCATATATAATCTAGGTTGGATGCTCTTAAAGTGTTTAACCAGGACTGATAATATATAGATTACATGTTCTAGGGCTAAGAATTTGAAACCTGTTCCTCCCTCATGTATGTGTACCAGCTTCCTAAAGTACTTTTCCACCTTAAGGGACCATGCAGCTTTCCAATTTCTTGGCCGAATCTACTAGAATATAAGCTCCTTGCAAGTAAGAATTATTTTATTCTAGCTCAGTGAACAGCACATTGGTTTCATTGTTCAGTCATTTGTATGTGTCTCTCCATGACCCCATGGAATTATCCGTGGGGTTTTCCTGTCAAAGAGTGGTTTGCCATTTCCTTCTCCACTGTGGCCTTATTTTACAGATGAGGAACTGAGCAAAATAGGGGTTAAGTGACTTGCCTAGGGTCAGTCAATTAGTAAGTGTCTGAGGCTAGATTTAAACTCAGATCTTTCTGATTCCAGGCCCAGCGTTCTAACCACTGCACCACATAGCTGCCCCCATGTGTTCTATAGTAAGTGCCTAAGAAATACCTGTTGATCAATTATACCGAACATGGCTAAATTAAATAATTTTTTAAAAGATTAGCACGTTTCTTATCATATACATTAACAATATAACATTATATACGTTAACACATTATTATATGCATATATACAAAATTTAAGAAATGTGATATTCAAAGCTAATTATGTCATTCAAATGAAAAAGAAAACACCAAAAGGATAAATTTAATCCCTGGAGCAATGGACCAACTACTAGAATCTTGCTGCCCTTAATTAAATTCATTATATTAGTAGACAACATGCATAAAGCGCTGGTCCTGGAGTCGGGAAGGCCTGAGTTAAAATCTGACCTCAGACATTTCCTAGCTTGGTGACCCTGGGCAAGCCACTTACCCTTCATCTGCCTCTGTTTCCTTAACTGTGAAATGAGGGTAACAAGATCGTCTGCCTCCCTGAGTTGTTACAAGGCTACATGAGATAATATCTATAAAGTTGTTTGTACACCTGAAAGTGTTACATAAATGGTAGTTATTATTAATACCGTAACAGGAAATACAGACTCTAATTGTCCACTCAGTTAGAATTTATAGCACTAATGTATTTGAATTAGACTAGCTAAATATCTTTTTCTCTTCACAATTATATTGTACAGATTATAGTATCAAAAGCATATAGAATGTGATTTGAGGATTAGGCTACAAGTACCTTGAGACATCCTGGGATCACAGGCACCTATTTGGTTTAAGGAATTAATTAAATGGAAAAAAGTGTCTTATGAGTTTCATAGATCTATAACAGGGACCTTAGAAGGCTTCTAGCCCAGCTCTCTCCTTTTATAGAGGGAGAAGCTAAAGGTCAGGGAGGTTGAGCTACTTGTCCAGGGAATAGGTGATAGGTAGTAAGCATCAGAAGTCGATTTGGAGGGGCAACTAGGTGGCGCAGTGAGTAGAGCACTGACCCTGGAGTCAGGAGGACCTGAGTTCCAATCCAGCCTCAGACATTTGTCACATTCACTAGCTGCGTGACCTTGGGCAAGTCATTTGACCCCAATTGTCTTGCCTTAACCCCCTCAAAAAAAAAGTAGATTTTGAATTCACGTCCTCTGACTCCACAGCCAATGTTCTTTCCATAGCATCAGTAGAGGGAATAGAATGCTGGTCTTGGAATTGAAAAAAACAAAACAAAACAAAACTGAAGTCAAATCTGCCCTTAATATCGCTGTGATCCTGGGCTTAGTTGCTATGTCTGTTTCAGTTTCTTCGTCTGTAAGATGGGGATAATAACAGCATCTACCTGCCTGGGTTTTTGTAGGGAGAAAATTAGATAATATTTGTAAAGTGCTTAGCACAGTGCCCGACACACAGTTGGTGCTTAATAAATTATTGATTCCTTCCTTCCTTCCATGAACTACAGTAGTAAGTGGCACATATACCCAGGGAAGATGCCCCAAAACAACTGTTAGGAATATAGACTGAAAGAAAATGAGAGAGGAAAAACTGAAATCTTTCTTTAAAGAATCTCCAAAGGAAAAGTCAAGATCATCTCAATCCTCACAGGGACAGAGGAGATGAGATTAAAGGGACAAACACTGAAGACTACTAATATGACTTCTATTCCCATTGTTACCAAAGGTCAACATTATTAATGTCTCTTCATCTTATTCTCATGTTATTCAATGGAGTTCAGATGATTTTTTTTTGGTTGAGAGCATCCCATTTTCCAGGACCCAGAATACAAGCGGTAGATTGGACCAGTTTTAGAAGAGACACACAGGTCCCCAGGAGAGCTGTTAACAAAGGGTGAGGATGGGAAGAATTTCAGGGGAGAAGAAAGGACGTGGGAAAGTAGGGGTTGTTGGAATCTTCCTAGAGAGCAGAGCCACCCTGGCCCACTAGACCCTGCAGGAGCAGTTGGGCTAAGGGAGCAATAGAGAAGCTGGACTTGGAATCAGAAAGGTCTGAGTTCAAGTCCAGGGTCAGTCAATGTGTGATTCATACACTGCCTGCCTCAGTTTTCTCAACTGTAAAATTGGATAAGGATAGTATCTATTTACCAGGGTTGTTGTAAGAATCAAATTGGGTAATATTTGAAAAGCACTCAGAACAGATTCTGGAGTATAGTAGGCACTTACTAAATGCTTGTTCATATTTTCTCAAGCCTCCTACTGAGAGCAGAGACGTGTTTTTTCATAATCTCTTCTATGAAACCAGGGTGAGTTATTAAAATTAATCGGAGTTGGCCATCTTTTCATGCAAACAAGATTGCAGATAATTGCCATAGAATTTACAAAATATTGTCAGCTTCTATTTACTTTCATCAATCAATTTCTTATACTTTTTGTTGGCAAATTTTTTTTGTTTTCTTTTTATTATAAGATGTTTGAGCATTTTGTCCATTACTGAATGAATTTGGTATGAAAACATTATAAAGAAGGAACAGATCTTTATATGCCCCAAAGAAGGACTTCTGTCTCCCTAGTCCCTCCCTTCTGAAATTTAGGATTCTTTCTTTGTCAATGGAAAAGCAAAACTGTTTCTTTCAGTGTAATAAAGGCACTATCTTATCATTCTTGCAATTTATTCTTATTTGTAGAATTTCTATGCCTATTTTTAAAAATCTAGAAGAGGAATGAAGGATTAAAGACCATATTTTATGTATAATACCATCAATATCTGGTTAAAAAATACCCTGAAGAGTAATTTAAACAAATATTTTCAACTGATTTAACAATCTCTTTCATATTAACAATAACAAGTGCTGAGCCTGAGATTTAGTACTATTTTGCAAGCAGCACTTTAAATCCAGAGAATGGAGTTTGGGATTTTAATGGAATCTGTTTTATATCAAATGAGCATCCAAAGCAGAGCTAGTAAATCTTATTCTATTCTCAAACATGAATAGATGTTTCTAAATGAAGGTGAATTCTTCTGTTTCCATTTTTATTTAGATATTGAAACTTTATGAGAAAATGTTAGTTGGGAATACAGGGTCAGCTTTTGTTCTCTCATTCCCTTCATTTCTTTCTTTCTTTCTTTCTTTCTTTCTTTCTTTCTTTCTTTCTTTCTTTCTTTCTTCCTTTTACTTTCCTTCCTTCCTTTCTTCTTGTCATTTATCAACCACAATAATCAACCAAAGCTTTTCTTTTCTTTTTTACAATGATCGTATATGTCACTTAGTCAATTAACATTTATTAAGTGCCTATTATCTGCCTAGGTAATATATAGGAACTTACATTTGGAAGGGCCTCAGTTCCTTGTATACAGTAGGTATTTAATGTTTATCAATTTGAAAATAGAATTGGATTTGCCAAACTAAATCTGGTTCAATCCAAACCCAAGTTATGGATACCTTCTACAACAATATCCTACAGAAACCGTTATCCTGATCTTGTTTGGGATGTATGTTATGTGTTTTTGGTTTTTGGAGTCTTCCCATGATTTCGCCTGTATTGAAAATTCCCAGCAGATTGGCAGCCATTCTGAAATGTATAGTATTACAGAATTTCCTGGGCAGGAGAGTTTAAGTGACTTGCCCAGATTCATACAAACATTGTGTTTCAGAACGACTTGAAGGCAGATCTTCTGGGCTGAGGCCAGCTCTCCATCCACTAAAACCTTCTCTCATGATGTAAAGGTCATAGTTATAAAATATAATATTATAAATAACAAATACAATGATTTTCTCAACCTTTCATTTCAATCGATATATAGGATTCTAAGAGAGGAGATTCCCTCTATCGATGCAGACTGTAAATTAATCTGTACCTTATCAGTCTTAGAGACTTTTATTCATTGCTGAGGGTTTAAATGATTTGTCTAGGTTGACATAGTCACTATGTATCAAATATGGAACTTGAACACAGGTCTTTCTGAATCTGAGGCTAGGCATCTATACCAGGTATCTATCACTGCCTCTCAATGGAAGGCACTTACAAATTATTTAATATCTATCTTGAGATAAGGCAACTAGGTGGCACAGTGGACAGAGTGTGTGGCTTGGAATTGGAAAGACCTGAGTTCAAATCCAGACTCTGACTTTCTAAAGATTTGTCTTCTTGAGTTCAAATCTGGGTACTTACTAGCTGTGTGACCCTGGGCAAGTCACTTATCCCTGTTTGCCCCAGTTTCCTCATCTGTAAAATGAGCTGGAGAAGGTAATGGCAAAACCATTTCAGTATCTTTGCCAAGAAAACCCCAAATGGTATCACAAAGAGTCAGACACAACTGAAAAAAAGTCTGAACAACATCTTGAGACACGAAAGGCAGCATAGAATGGCTTAGTGAACAGAGACCTGACCTGGAAGATAAAAAAGACAGGCTTCAAGTCCTGCTTCTGACACCCACTAGCTGTATGATCTTGGACAAGTCAGCTGACCTCTAAGTTCTCTAGGCAACTCTCTAAGACTATAAGTAGCAAAGAATATGCATCCTACACTGGTAGAGGAAGTTTGCTCACTGGAGCTCCCTATAGCAATGAAATCCTAGTCTGATCCCTATCTCTTAATATCAAAAGTACGTTAAAAATATCACTGACCTAATAGAGTAATGCTAGAATTCCCTTATCTGACAAAGTCAGCTATTTGGAAGATAGCCAAGAATCAAGAAATAAGCAGAAAATGGCCCTGAAATAGAGGTCACAGCTTATGCACTAATGTTCACATTTGTTAGTTTTGAGGAGTAATTCAGGTACTTCCAAAGGGATTAGTTATTGCCCTCACAGAGTGGGAGATGTTAATAAGCTTGCTTATTACACTAATAATACTAATCATTGACATTTATATCATGCTTTAAGGTTTACAAAGTGCTACACATACTCTATCCGCATTACACCATCTTACCATGGTGAGGATTTGAGGTGTCCTATCTCCCAGCCCACACACAAATTCTCTGTAGGATCCTTCCCGAACCCAGTCTCTACTTGAATACTTCTTCACTTGGGAACTTCAGTCCCTGACAAGGTAACTCGATCCATGGTTAGACAGTATAAATGGTTAGAAAATCATTTTCTTTTCAGTAAGCCAGAATATGCCTCCTTATAATGTCTATCCACGGTTCTGGTGCTACCAGACCTATGTCAAATAAGCCTAATCCCTCTTCCATGTGCTAGTCTTTTAAATATTCCACATGAATTATCATGAATCAGACCCATGAGCGATCAGTTCCCTAAATCTGAAGTCTTCACATCCCCAGTTTCTTCAATCATTCCTCACATGGAAAGATTTTCAGGTCTCTTTTATGGTCACAAAGGACCATCATCTGGAAATGTTTCTTGCTGTGTCCCCTGAAAGGTGACAAACCTCTTCTGAGGATGGGAATGCTCAGGAGATGTCACAAGATCTCACAATTCTCCATATCCTGATTTTAGCATATGGAAGAAGGGGGCCATATCTACCCAACCTAAGTGATGTCGTATCCTTGTTGGATATCTTTTCTATGTTTTAGCTAAGTAAACCTGCTTTTGTTAACTTCTGAATGGACTGATATGTGTTTCAAAAGGCAGTTAGTTGGCACAGTGTATAGAGTGCAGAACAAGTCAAGAAGAACTCAGTTGCAATCTGTCCTCAGACACTATTACCCTGAGTCAGTCACTGATCTCTTCTCAGGTTCAGTTTTCTCATGTGTAAAACAGGAATGCTAGGGTTGTTGTGAAGATCAAATGAGAGGATATTTTAAAAGTGCACAGCACAGTGCCTGGCCCATAGTAGGCACTATACAAATGCCCCCACTCTTACCCCCTTGTGGCATAATGGATAAAAAGCAAGCACCCAAATCAGAAAGACCTGTCTTCAAATCCTGTCCTGGCACATAAAGGCTGTATGAGCCTATGCAAATCATTTAGCCTCTTAGGGCCCTAGGAAATTCCCTAAGAATATAAGACCAGATGTGATCCGCATTAGCGAAAAGGCATTTCATTATCAGGAGTTCCTTGTACCAATGAAATCGCAGGTCCTGACACCCTGCATCTGCCCCATCAAAAAATAAGTAAAGGTAGGGAAGTTATATGGTGCAGCGGGTAGAGTGCATGGCTTACAGTCGGAAAGACCTGTGTTCATACCTAGACTCTGACTTTCTAGCTGCGTAACTGTGGCAAAGTTATTTAACCCCTATTTGCCTCAGCTGCTCATCTATAAAAATGGGGACACACTGGAGAAGGAAATGGCAAATCACTCCAGTACCTATGCCAAGAGAACCCCCTGGACAAATCCATGGAGTTGCAAAGATTTGGACAGGACCGAACAAAAACGAGGCATTTGCCAGATAGTGGAGGGGCCTTGAGTGTCATAGGCATATAAAGCTGTTCGAATTTGGAAAACAATATGGAGTCACTTCAAGTGTTTTGAGTAGAAAAGCGTGGTGAACAGATTTATATTAATTCGAGGAGAGAAGTCTGCTGGCGGTATCAACTGTGGTTTGGGAGCAAAGGATAAATGGAGGTACAAATATGTGTTGGGGGCGGGGGTAGGGCTTTTCCTCCTCCTAAATCCTAAACTCAGACAGTTGGCAAAGAAGGCCTGTACCGGGAGAGTGGCAGTGTGAATCCAGAGAAGGGAGAGGATTTATGATTTATGTGAAACTGCTCTTAGAAGAGAACCCACAGGGCTCTGATAGCCTTTATATCTGAAGACAGTGTCCTTCCAGCAGAGTGGCAGTGAGGATGGAGATGTAGGCTGGAACGTTTTTCATGCCCTCATTTTTTTCTGTTTTTATACTTCTCTCTTCTGCACCAATTCCCTCTCCCGCATCCACTTTCCCTTTCTTAGCTGCTGTCTCAATCATTCTCCTCCTTCGGCCTGTCGGCTGTGCTCTAAACTAGAATTTGTCTCTCTTCCATACCCTTTAATTTCATATGTTGTTGTTCAGTCGTGTCCAACTCTTCGTGACCCCATTTGGGGTTTTCCTGGCAAAGATACTGGGGTGTTTTTTCATTTCCTTCTCCAGCTTATTTGATAGATAGAAGCCAATAGATAGAAGTCCAGGGTCACACAGCTAGTGTCTGAGGCCAGATTCAAACTCAGGAAGAGGAGTCTTCTTGACTCCAGGTCCAGTGCTCTATCCACTGTGCCACCTAGCTGCCCCTCATTTCATGTGACTTAAGGCAATAGCTAAGCTACAGGTTAAATAGAGTCAAATCCTGCCTCAGACACGCTTACTGTTAAGCGATTTCTTAAACTCTGTGAGGCTGTTTTCTCCTCCATTAAACAGGGACAATAATAACACATCTCTCCTAAGGTTGAAATGAAGAACTTTTGGAATCGTTAAAGTGCTATATGGAGGTGGGTTGATAATACCCTTCCATACCACCTGGACTTGGGATGCCAAGAAAACCTCTGTATGAGCAAAGAGATCAGGCTAGCTGACATCCCAATGAAGTCTGATTTAATGCTAAAGGAAGGGCAGATTGGAGAGGCCTTTGAGCTATGGTTGGGCCCACTGCCAGTATCACTTTGAGTTTCCAGACACATTTCCCACATACGCCATACTTAAAATTAAACGGTATAAAAGCCTGCAGTAATGAGATCCTATATTGTCGATTCACATGTACGAAAGCCGGATTCATAGCATTCTGTTTCCATGAGTTGGTCTTATAAAGAGAATGGATGGCAACAGGTGACCGTACCAGCTGCCAAACGGGGAACCGAGGGTGGGCATTCATCCGAAGCAGGGCAGAAGGAATGCTTCAAGGACACAGGGCACACAATTTGAAACAATGGAAGGAAGCCAGAATTGGCTCAGAAGGATAGATGTACAGACCCAGCTGGCATAAAGCAAATGGAGATGGAGTGGTTAAATCTGAGCAAAAACCTGGTTACACACGGGAAGGAAGGAACTAGAGATAGCAACAGGTCCCAAACAGAACCATCTACAACTGTTAGCCTGTGATCAGTGGAGCACTTCTCTGAAAAGCCTATGAGTTGCATATGGCTTCCCTA
The DNA here is from genome assembly GCF_011100635.1 of Trichosurus vulpecula. Taxonomy (NCBI): domain Eukaryota; kingdom Metazoa; phylum Chordata; class Mammalia; order Diprotodontia; family Phalangeridae; genus Trichosurus; species Trichosurus vulpecula. The sequence continues at coordinate 25,054,287 of NC_050578.1, forward strand.
ATACACACAAGAAGCAACATTATCAAATTCTAAAGACAGCAGCCTTTGAACATACGATGTTTTCTACAAATTCTTTCCATTGAGGAATAATCTCACTGACATTTTTTCCCCATGATTTATTTGTGCAATATCAATGGCTATTTTTATAAGTCTACAATTACAATTTTCTTTTAGGGAGATAATATGATTCATTCCCCCCTCCCAAAGTTACTTTGCCCCCCTTCCTTTCTTGCAGTTAAAGCCAAGTTGAAAAACTTTTTTTAGGCACCTACTGTGTTCCAGGCAGTAAGTGAACTGGAATTCATCTGTCATTTGTCTAACAACTCTCACCTGTTGTTCCAAGAAGCTGCAGCATACACAGCAGTCTCATCCTGGTAAATTGTCTTACAGAAGGGTTAAACCAGGTGGAGGATAATGACAGGCTTCAAACATGTCATTGAGTTCAGGGTGGGGGGTGTCTACCCCAAACATGTGAAAACTTTCCCCGGCAGGATGAGCAGTTGAGAACAATTTGTTCCAACGACCATGAAGGTGGCTGAACCAGGTACTATGGAGCATTTAGAGTGTGGTCAGACATTGAAGACCCCAAGGTCATCTACTGCATCCTGAGTCATCACCAGTCACAGTGATTTTTGTCTTGCCATTGGACTTCAACGGCTCTGGAAGAGAGAGGGAGGTTGATGACTTTGTGAAACTGCCTCACTTAAATCCATTTTAGGTTGAAGTCAAGACACCACCCTCGTGAAGTCATTGGCCCTCTTCAAAAATGAAGGAGCAAGCGACTAAAAATTGACAAATTTAAGCCTCACAAGGACGATTAGACCAGGAGAAGCACACACAGCACCATTTTTCTTGTCGTATATAGGCACAACGTGGGAGAAGTTTGGGATCATAGAATTATTGCTGGAAGGGAACTTGGAGGTCATCTCAGCCAGCCCTCCCATTTTATAGATGAATAAACTGAGACCTCGATACATTAAGTCACTTACCCAAGCTCACATTAGATTGTAAGGGACAGAGTTCAGCTACCACTGCAGATCCTCCAACATTAAATCCAGCATTTTCTCTTCTTCACTTTACTGTTTGAACTGATGAATCAGAAAATGCGGAGTCTTCATCTCAGTTCAAGTTTTCATGTGCTGCAGAACAATGGGAAAACCTGATACTTCACTCCATTTTGCAATCATAAAATCATAATAACTATATTAAGTTGTAAATAATTGTAAAATTCTTTGAAACTCACAAACACCCCATGCTTTAAAAGCTGAGGCAACAGCTATAGGTGTACTGTCATTCCTTTCGTATAAGAGAAAGTAAAACAGTCATACAATATCCCTCCCAATCAGGCATTAGATTTGTACAGATCGCATTAGGTCCCCAGAGTTTCAGTTAGAGATTATATCCTTAGTGACTTTGTTGGGTTGCTATATACAGAGTTCAATTTTCTAGTGTCTGCAATGAAAAATCAGGTTAATTCAGGGGAAAAGGGAATTGATTGTGAATCTTTTTCTTCTCTTCACTTTAGAAAATTAGTACCTTTATAGATCACAGATTTAGAGTTGGAAGAATCCTCAGAAGCCATATAGTTCAACTCCTTCATTTTATTTTTGAGGAAACTGAGGCCAAGATGAATTAAATGACTTATCCAAGATAACACATGTATTAAGTGACAGAGGTAGGCTTTTCACTCCAAAGCTCTAGTATGCTACCTTTTGGGAGAAGGGAAGAATAGAGAATGTTATGTGCTCCGGATTGGGCTATTTAGCGTTATAGAAGTAGTACTAGAGAATCTAGGTGGAAGCTAGGTAGAGTAATAGTTAGCATAATGGATTTAGAGTCAAGAGGACCCAAGCTCAAATGTGCCTTCCAATTCTTTCTAATTATATCACCTTGGCTAAATCACTGAGCTTCACCCATCCTCAATTTCCTTATTAGTAAAACAGAGTAATAATAAGCACCTTAGAAGGTTGTTGTAAAAATCCAGTAATATGTCTAAAAAATTTCGAAAACCTCCAAGTGATGTAGGGGTTAGCTTCTTCTTCCTTCTCCTTCTCTTTCTTCCCAATTTCTTCTTCTTCTTCTTCTTCTTCTTCTTCTTCTTCTTCTTCTTCTTCTTCTTCTTCTTCTTCTTCTTCTTCTTCTTCTTCTTCTTCTCTCTCTTCTATCTTCTTCTTCTCCTTCTCTCTTCTCCTCTTCCTCCTCCTACTCCTCCTCCTTCTCCTCCTCCTCCTCCTCCTTTTTCTTTTCCTTCTTCTCCTTCTCTTCTTATTCTTCTTTCTTCTCTTTCTTCTTTTCCTTCTTCTTCTCCTTCTCCTTCTCTTTCTTCCCCCCTTCTTCTTCTTCTTCTTCTTCTTCTTCTTCTTCTTCTTCTTATTATTATTATTATTATTATTATTATTATCATAATCATCAGCATTATCATTATATCTAAGTGAGACTTTACCATATGTTAAATCAAGATTCATTTAGGGCAGCTGTGGGTATCTTTTATAAATTTATAATATGCCCATTATGTTTGTGGTGGATTAGACAATAGTCCAAACTCCTCCTTTTATAAATTGTTGATACTGAAAAATAAATGAGAAATATTGTTTTCAGGAATGCCTTGACTTCACTGAAAATGGTTGTTTCTTGCACTGATGAAGGCCACATTTCTTCCATGCTCTAGGAGACAATCTTATTGAATTGTAGCCAAAAAAATCCATCTCCTGATAACCAAGCTTCTAGGGATGCTCCCCTTTACCCTTAACTAGGCTAGTTCAATGACAGGTTCACAATCTGTTTCTAGGTTCACACTATATACAATGTGAACTCTACTGTCATACTTTTTGAGACCGTGAGCTCCTCACCTTGCCAAAATGACATTATCAGTAAATGGCTTTTTTATCTTTTAGAAACTAGCTAAAAAACTTTCACAGAATAAACTTTAAAAAGTATATCTTTATTTAAAAAGAACTTTTATTTCTTATGAACTTAACAATTACCAGTAAACACATTTTAATATACAATGGAGAACAAAAGCAGGACCCTCTAGGAAACAGATCTTTTGTTTGTAGTTTTTTAAAGTGTATATTACATGAAAAATTTTTAAAAATCCTTGCTTATGTTTTCTTCTGAACTTCTTTTGGTTTCTTTTTGTGTTTTAAATAGATAAAATAGATGTTTTATATACATATATTAAACGTATGTGTGTGTACACATATTCTAAAAACCTTTCTCTTTGAGGGTTAGTTAGCATTCTGGGTACAGGTAGGAGCTCTTTAATGATTACTAGTAAGTGACATTTTCGCTCACTTCATTTAGACATATAGATAAACCACTATACGTACATAAATTTTCTGTAAGGACAAAGCTGAGAGGAATTACTTCCCTATGAAATCCACACTAGTACAGATGATTTTTATGAAAACTGCCTGGCTACTCCACCAAAAGGTCAGTTCTTGCTGTGTACCTCCAAGCCTGAGGTACAGAGAGTTAAAGGCCCGCTGCTTAGTCCTAATGTAATGGGGGTGTTTTGCCTGTCTATGCTGACATGCTCCCTTAAGCAGTCCCTAAAAGTGTATGCTGCCAACTAAACAGCTTTTAGGATGGTTTTTAATGGAGATATTACCCAATTACTAACAAGGAGCTGTCTGCCAGAGTGCTGAAAACTGTCCTGGTGTTTGAGCCTCAACTTATCTAATCTATTTCCCATAACATATGGGGCAACACACACATTTTATCTGCCAAACCCACTCCCCCCACTCCTCATCCCTGGAGGAGCAATTTCTTCAAGACACAAAGAAGTTAATTTTCTAAGGGTGCTATTGAAATACTATGAAAAGTCGTTTCATAGAAGAGCAGTGAGTGTTCAGTCGAGTTGAAAAGGCGCCTGCACCCGTTCATTTGCATAAAATACGCTCTTTAAAGCCATTTGTTACAGGAAGTCGAATTGCTAATACTTAAATTACAGATAAATGCATGTTGTTTTGAACTGTTTATGTCAGTAATGTAAATCTAATGGCACAGACATAATAATACCTTAACTGCTTTTATAACTGACTCCCAATATTTATGGTTTTGGTGAGGCCCAGCCAGAGTTATCTGTAATTCAACAGTAATTTTCAATCGCGACTTCAGAATAGTTAACGTTAAAAAGAATCAATATGTGCTCTGTTGTACGGTGTCCCCATGGGCAATCACTCTCTGTTAATGATCACAAGTGCCAGCTTATATGCATCACGGTAATTTTTCCTCTTCATAAGTGAAAATGAGAGGAATGCAGCACAAAATCAAGGAAGGTGCTGGGTGCTGTCTGGGCATTGCTTGGTGCCAGGGCTCTGGGTAAGGTGTAGAGTTCCAGAAATTATTCAAACCGTTGTCAACAAAGTGCGGGAAAACACCTCTTGCTTAGGACCTGATGTCAGTACCAGGAACGACAATAACAGGAGTAGGAGGCAGTCTTGCCTTCATGTCACAGAGTAAAAAGCCAGCACTTCAAAGATGATTTCTAGAATATTACCTGAAAAGATCAGTCTTATGCCAAATGCTTGTCACTTGCAGATAGATAGGTAGCTTGATTTGATTTTTAACATGCTTATAATGACACATCCTTGGAGAGCTGACATCTTGCTGCCTGCCAGGCGTAACATAACGGTTGGGTGAATGCCACTCTGGACTCTGTCCCTGACACTTGCAGGCTCACGGGATATTGGCTCAGCTTCTCAATTACACCAGGGCTCTCTCTCTTCCTGGGGTGTCTCCTGGGTGGCCTGCAGCAGCCTTGGGAAGGCAATGGAGGAAGCTGCCTGGTACAGGAATCATGGTGAAGTAGAAAAAGCCCTGCATTGGTGCTCAGAGGCCCTACAGTCAAATTCTGGCTCTGTAAAGTGGGAATGATAGTAGCATCTACCTCTCAGGGTTGTTGCGAGGGGGTTCAGTGAGTGAAGCATTTCACAAGTCCTCAAGCACTGGATAAAATCCTGGCCATCACCATCATCATCATCGTCATCGTCAGAAGTAACAGCAGCAACAGTATTCCCATTTACAATGCCTGTACTCTCCCAAGTCTCTTTCATTTCTAAACCTTAGGAGCCTAGGTATGACATGGGGAGGGAGGAAGATAATAAATGCTCTAATAAATATAAATATTAACAATTATCAGGAATGAGCATTTATATAGCACCTATTGTGTGCTTTACAAATATGATCTCTATTGTACGTCACAACAACCCAGTGAGGTAGGCGCTATTATCATCTCCATTTTACGGTTGAAGAAACTGAGGCAAACAGGTTAAGTGACTGGCTTAGAACCTCACAGCTTTAGTGAATGTCTGTACTCAAATTTGAACTCAGGTCTTTCTGACACCAGGCCCAGCTCTCTATCCACCAAGTAACTAGTTGGCTCTCTGAGTGAATCCCTCGATTCTGATATTACAGCAATGGGATCCAAAGGGAATGATTCTCTACTTATAACTGCTTGTTGTGAGTGGATACTGACAGAGCCATCATTAGATCATAAGAAGGAAATTTAAAATCAACTAATCAAGAAGCATTTCTTAAGTAACTGCTGTTTTTCCGAGTACTGTTTGGGGCTGGGAAATAAAAATAAATCCAAAGGGGGAGATTTCCTTCCCTCAAGGGAATTAGAAATATCTAACATGTAAAACAAGAAGATGATGAAGATGATGATTGTACTTCTGATTAGAAGGGAGCCATTTCATTAACCCATGTTTTCTTATGAATCACCCAGATAATATAACTTTTTTTATAGGAACATGTCCATGTAAAGACTGTAGAAGGCTATTTTCTTTTTCTTTTCCTCCCTTGTCTTCTCTCTCCTCTCCCTCCTTTCCTCTCTCCTTCTCCCTCTCCCCCTTCCCTTCCTCCCCTCTCCTCCCCTCCCCTCCCCTTCCCTTCCCATACCCTCCCCTTCCTTCCCCTACCCTTTCTTCTCCTCTCCTCCCTCTCCTCCCTTCTTTTCTCCTCCCTTCTCTCCCCTTTCCTCTTCTCCTCCCCTTCCCTCTCCTCTCCCTTCCCTTTTCTCTCCCTCCCTTCCTGTCTCCTCTTCTAACCTTCCACAACTGGGTTTTTCTACCTCTCCCAGGCTTTCTAGAAGTTTAACCCCCAGTCTTGGGCCCTGTCCTAAGACTGACGAGCACAGATACTTTAAACTCTCCTTTGCTGACCTGGATCATTTTGCACCTCCTTAGGAAGCCTGGTGGCTACCCACAATCAGGCACTCACCATACTGGTGCCAGACAGTATGACCCCTCAAGTAGCCCGTAGATCCACTGCAGCTCAGAATTCTGAAGTTTGAGAGGTCTACCAGCCTCAGTCTCCCCATCCCCACCCCTTAGCAAGGGTCGCAGGTGTATGCTGCCACACTAGCCTGCTATTTTCCTTTTAAAGTCTCCTTTCCTATTTTCAACCTTGGTAAGGAAATCTATGGTGTCGACTATTAAAAAACTGTTCATATTTTAAAGCCCACAGATTCCTCCCCAATCTATAACAGGTGACTGTTCAGATCTTTGCCAGTTCATTTCATACTGTATCTTTTTTTTAAAATCAATAATTTTATTAGAAACAACATTGAATATAAATAGGAAGAGCTAAACATCCTTATTAACTATTTACATTTGTATTACTGGATTTCGATGAATGAAGTATTGCAACACTCAGGCTGTCCTACTAAGCCTTCATCAAAATTCTTCATCATTTACTCTTATTCAGCTTTCTTAGTATGGAAATATTTAGTATTTATCCTTCTGCTTAGCCTCTTTTCACTTTGCATCGCTTCATAAAGGTCTTTCTAGATTTCTTTGTATTCAAAGGTTCACAGGAACCTAGATTTAGAGGAAGAAGAGACCTCAGAGGTATTCTTTCATTTACAAATACAGAAAGTGAGGCCCAGAGAGCTTTAGTGACTTACTTGCCCAGAGTGGCACAAGTAGACACTGGTAGAGATAAGATTTGAATCCAGGTTCTTAGACTGCAGATCATTTGTTTCCTCAATTGTTGGGGCCTAGATGTCTTCCAACAAAAGCTAAAAGATCACGTAGGGAGCTAAGTTTCAGAGAGAGTTCTTCTTCAGGAATAGGCTGGACAGTATGGATGGCCTGTGAAGTCCCTGCCACCTCTTGGTTTTTGTGACTCTGATCATTCCTTATTTATATTTCAGTTTATATGGTGCCAATCAATCAATCAACAAACATTTATTAAGCACTTATTTTGTTCTAGACCCTGTGATAAACTATAGGAATCCAAAGAAAAAAAGCAAGTAGTCCGTACTTGCAAGGGGCTTACATTCTAATTGGGGAAATAATATGTGTGTATATTTAGCTGTGTTGCTTTGTGAAAATAACTCATTACTTTTTGTGTGCATGTGTGGTTTTCCCAAATGAGAAGGCCCACTTGAAAGCAAATGATCATTCTTTTTTTCTTATTTATTGAAATCTTTCTGCAGCAATTAATATAGTGCTTTATCAACCAAATTACTTGTACTTTGCTTTCATTATTTAGGCATCTTTTTTTAACAGTGCTTGACAGCAGCTCTACGTTTTCTAAGATCCGGTCAAAACTTTTAGTCATCTGTCTGTGCCCTACCTGTCTATTTTATCGTCTTTCTTCCCAGACATCTATTTTTCTTCAGCTGCATACCTTGTTGCTTGTCTTCCTTCTCCATTTTCCATTATTTTTTTCTTACCTTTTTTCTCTAGCTGTCATCGCATGTCTCTCCTCTTCCTGTACATTTAAAGTGTCAAGGCATGGAGGGACCTACTGCTGCTAGGAGCAGCCATGAAACTCCTGCTGATTTCATCAAAGCCAAGAGGCAGGACTGGGAGCACCAGCATTTCAAATGGTGGAAATGGAGGAAGATAAAGATTAGCAGTGGAAAAGATGGTTTCTTTAAGAGAGAGAGAGAGACAGAGACAGAGAGAGAAAGAGAGAGAGAAAAGAGAGAGAGAAAGAAAGAGAGAAAGAGAGAGAGAAAGGAAGGAAGGAAGGAAGGAAGGAAGGAAGGAAGGAAGGAAGGAAGGAAGAAAGAAAGAAAGAAAGAAAGAAAGAAAGAAAGAAAGAAAGAAAGAAAGAAAGAAAGAAAGAAAGAAAACAAAAGAAAGAAAGGAAGGAAGGAAGGAGGGAAGACAGGAAGGAAAGAAGGAAGGAAGAAAGAAAGAGAGAGAAAGAAAGGAAGGAAGGAAGAAAGGAAGAAAGAAGGAAAGAAAGAAGGAAGGAAGGAAAGAATGCCTTACTTTGTTATATCTGGTAACTGAGAACAGTATTCTTAATAAAATAGATTCAATAAATATCATTAAGTGCTTTGCTTACTGGTACAGGTGATTGTACTTTATCCTGGGAGAAATAGAATCATATTTACATGACAACCATTCCTTGCCTCCTTGGGCTTACAGTCTGATAATCTGAAAGTCAAGATAAGCTGATCTTCTGGGTACTTTAATTAATTTCCTGTCCCCCGTGTCTGGAATACACTCCTTCCCCACTTCAGTTTCTTAAAATATCTAGTTTTTGTCAAGGTTCACCCTGTGTCAACATGCATTGTCCCTCCAGTTGTTAGTACCTTCCCTCCCAGATCATTTTATACATATTCTCTGTGTATTTTGTACATGCCTGTATATGTATGTGCTGTCTCTCCTGTTTCGGCTATAAGCACATCGAGGGCAGGAGCAGCTTTTGCCTTTGGCTCCATATGCCTGGTTCCTAGGACAGAGTAAGTGTGAATAAGACACAAACACAAATCATTGTAATAGGAAATAATGCATGGTTTATACATTAGAGAGGTGCAGAAAAAGTCTCATTTAACATCTGAGCAAGGAAAAGAATAAGGGACGACTTTATGGAGGAGATGGAATTTAGATTGGGCTTTAAAAAATAGGAATTCAGTAGACAAAGATGGAATAGTAAGATGCTATAGGCCTAAGGGGTCACAACTAACAAAATTTCAGAGGTGGAAAAGTGCAAGGCATATTTGGGGCACAAAGGATAGTCCAATCTGGCTGGAGCATAAAGTAGCATTATAGATAGAATATTGATATTAGATATAAGAAGATAATGTCAGTTCTGACATTTAGTAGCTATAAGAAGATGGACAAATCATTTAATCTTCCTGAACCCCAGTTTCCACATATGTAAAATGGGTATAACTACGCCAATGTTGAAGACTTATTGTGAGGTTCGATTCTGACAGTGTATATACAATGCTTTTCCGACTAATGTAAATATTTACTATTAGCATTATGTGATAAGCATGAGGCAGTTGCAGTTCTTATCAGAATACCTAGTTGTGTCTTTAAAACTTCAAAACCTCAACCTCTGATTATACTAATCTGAAATGTTTATTTTTATTCAGTATATATTTACCACACACAGAGTTCGATTCGAATGTGGATTTGTCTCGAGTTTTAGAAATATGAGTGAGCCTTAAATAGTGGAAATGCAGATGTTCTAAGATGTTCTAAGAAATTCTTCAAATAAAATAATAAAGCCACACTAGAAGATGTAGTTCAAGGGGAGATAGAAATGCCTTTGTTTTCTGTTGTTTTTTGTTATTATTCACCAATATGTGTGAGGGAATGATGGTATCATTCCTCAGAATGTTGTGAAACACCAGCCTAAGATGACCTGCCAAGGCAGACTTATTACTTGTTTGGCTCATACCTTGCTGAGAGTGCTGGGAAAGATATAAAAGGGTTTTGTTTGGTTTTTTACTATTTTTTTCCTTCTTGTACCAGAAACTGAGTATAGGTCTCAGGTCAACTCTGCCTGGGCTAAAGACTGAAGAATGAGTACATCTTTATCTTGGTTAAAACTGTGTCAGTTTTTCTATCCATGAAATTCTAAAATTGACTGAATTCATCCCTTGTTTTGTCAGTTAGGTGATCTAGTGGATAAGACTTGTCCAGGAGTCAGAAAGAATTGAACTGAATTCCTATCTAAAATACTAGCTATGTGACTCTGGCCAAGTCATTTGAACCATCTTGTCTTCAGCTGGTTTTGTTTTTTAATCTGTAAAATGGAGATCAAATGAGATAATATATGTAAAGCATTTTGTAAACTTTAAGGTGCTATGCTGATGTTAGCTAATATTATTGTTGTTTTAGCATAAAGGGTAAACACTTTCTTTTTAGTTCATCAAGAAAGTTTGGAAGACAGGCAATACTATCTTGGTGGTAATGTCAATCTAACAAATATTTATTGGGTAACCATTTTGTGTGAGGTGCTGTATTAGCATAGGAGTTAATAACAAAGTAGGGGAAAATTATTAAGCCAAACCAACAAGCATTTATTGAGTGCTTACTATGTGCCAGGCACTTTGCTAATCTCAGGGAAAATGTACAATATAATATATACAATAGGCAATTGGTGATGTAAGACTAGAGGTCAGGGGTGGGATTTATGGCTAAATAAATAGATCTGAGAATCTAATGCATAGAGATAGATGATACCTGAAGACAGGGAAGCTGATGTGATCACCAAGTGACATAGTGTTGAAGGAAAAGAGGTCTAGTGACAGACTTTTGGGAGACCCTTCCAGTTAGCAGGCTATCTATCTATACAGATGAAGATAAAGGAGCAGTAAGGAATATAGGAAAAGCAGCAGGAGAGAGCAGGGTTATGAAAACCCAGAGAGGAAAGACTGTACCATGAGAAGAGGGTGATTGACAGTGTTACAGGCTGTGGACAGGTCAAAAAGCATGAGAACTGAGAAAAGGCCATCGGACATGACAATTAAGAGATAATAGGTAGCTTTGGAAAGAGAAGTGTTAGTTGAATGATGAGGTCAGAAGCCAGACCTCAAAAGGTTTGGAAGAGTAAGAGAAGAGAAAGTTGGAGCTACTAATTGTGGATAGCTTTCTCAGGAATTTTAGCCATGAAAAGACGAACCTAAACTAGAAGAGATAGACGAAGGTGAGGGATTTTTGAAGATGGCAGAGATGTGTTTGTAGGTAGCACGGAAGCAGGCAGTAGACAGGGAGGTATTGAAGATTAGTGAGAGTGGGAGTGATGGAGAGGGCATTCTGATAGAGAAGAAAAGATGGAAAGGGACCAAGGCTTCAAGGAGAAAAGCTGCCTCTTCACATGAGACAGAGATGAAGAAGAAGATGGTGGGGAAAGACATCTGAGTAATGTGAGATAAAAAAGAGAGGAGAAGACAGAGCTCTCAGGGAATGGTTGCAGTTTTTCCACATAAAATAACAGCAAGGCTCCAAGCTGAGAGGGTTGGGCAGGAGGTTTGAAGAGGGATGAAATGGTTTGGTATAGCCCCCGTCAAGAAATGGATAGTGAATGGATTAGAGAGTTATAAAAGGATTAACTTGCTCCAGTGAAGACCCAGTTGAGATCATGTAACATAAATTTGTAGTGAACCCAGGCAGTATGGCCTTTTATTCTGTTCAATAGAACAATATAGGTTCAAAGGCAGAGGGTATGTTACGATAATTAAGGTGGGACTTTTTTTTTCTTTACTGCTTTCTCTTTTGGAGCACTTAGGTAATCAAGTGCCTTTGATGAGTCTGGCCTTTGTTTCTTTGATTAAATGAGGAGTCTTTGATGACCTGCTTACATCAAGGGAAAGCCTAGTTCACATGGTTTTGAGTCGCATGGTTGTGACTCCCTTTGACCCTGAACAAGGTATATAAACTTGGAGGTTAGTATTTTGCTTGGGGTTCTCACTCACTGGAAGAGTGCTGTGTGATTTGACCAGACAAGACTCTGGGTAGCCATTAAGGAGCCCCCCAGCTTTGAAAACCCAGATGTTGGTGCCTCTCTCTCTGGTAACTACTTCTGTGGTCAGGCAGCTGGAGGCCTGTCTGTTGATAACCGTGTGTGTTTGCTCTGTTTATATTGTCTCTGTTTGTAATTTCTGTTTGTGTTTGCTCTGAAGTTCAGGGTGTTGGCTTTTCCTCCTGAACTAAATGAATGATAAATGTATGTTTGATTAAAGTGAGATTGTAAACCCCTTAAAGTTGCTTTCCTTAGAAAAGCAGATCAAGGAAACTGTGCTGGCAGCCCTTCTGTGTGCTGGTGTTGTTGGTCTTACACAGACACAACAGCTTCTAGCAACATTGTTGTTACAGAGTGGTGGGAGAAATCCAAGATTGAGGCTTGCCAAAGCTTGATCATTGATAGATTCATGGGCCAAGAGACTCAAGCGGAGATGGATAGTGTAGAATTGAACTGGTACACCTAGAGGTCAAGATAGGCAAGGGAAGAAACTGTGGCCAGTGCAAGGATGATGGTCTGCTTAAGGCTATTTATTTATTTCTGAAATAACCTGGAGCTGACTATATCATCCCCTTATTTGCATGCTACCTTTGCTAACAGCTCTTAAATTTTTCAGGGTTACATTTACCATCTTTTTTTTTCATAATATTTGTGGTAGAATTACTGAGTATACCATGCAGGACTATCCTTTAATTTAGATCCTGACATGCCAGTATTCCCATGTAACTTAAACTCCATTGAAAATAGGTTTTAGCACCTTTTTATTTGTGTCTTGAGAAGCTTGTGGGGAGACTTTAGGAATTCTAGACTTAATCTTCTACCCTCACACCTAAAGTTCCTTCATTTTTTAAATAAAAAAAATTATTCCTCCAATATGTTTCTACTCAGAATTATTTAATGAATTGATCAGATGTTTGTAAGTAGTAAATAACTTCCCTTTTCGTCATGGTCATAAATTATAGTTCACTGTATATGACAGAATTTAGAGAATATTATGCTCTAGTCAAATATTATGAGAACCCCTGGAGTCAAGAGACAGTCTGATCTGTAAATTGTTTGAATTGCCGTATATGTATATGTGTGTGCGTGGGTGTTTAAATAAGCCCTTGAACTGTTAGACAGCATTTGGCACTATGTAAAGAGCGGGTTATATGTAAACTTTAAAGTGCCTACAAAAAGCCATTTACTATTATTATCATGACTTTATCATGACTATATTGTTCTGACCAAATAATTGGGGCAGGACTTCATTAAAAGTGAATATTCTTTTGTTGAAATTGAGACCATTCTAAAGAGTCTGGGACATAAAGGGGGTATATACAGATTAGGGAGGATGGGTAAGAAAAATCAAAATGTCTTCCTTAGGAATTTCTATACGTCTATGATTTTTTTTAAAAAAAGCATTATTGTTAACAGTGCCAGGGTGAAAACTCATGTCTCCTGAATTTCATGTCTTGAGCTTTTCCTACTAGTGCTGCCACAATAAAATGACAGGTTTTTGCAATAGCTGCCAACTTCTCGGGCCCCGAGTAGATTTTAGAGACCTGAGTTCTCCAACTTAGTTATAGCTACATTGCCAAAATGAAGCACATAATTGACTTCGTTCTGTGCCTTGTAGACAGGCAGTCTTGAGGAGAGGTTGAATACTGCAAGTACTGTAGACAAGGGGCTTTCAGGCAGTCGTAAATTGGTAACATCAGCCTGGAGTAGTCTATCCAGGTGTGCATATGAGGTTATTGAAAAGTCAGTGTGAGGAGATGGTGAGAAAGAAGTGAGTTTCAAGTGGAGATTTGATTGCTTAGTGTTTGAGGCTTTTTTTTAGCATCTTCAATGTATTTGGCACTGCACAGCACGTTTGAAATGACATGAGATCTGTAAGGTTTATAAGTTTACAAGGAATGGTCTAGAAACAAAATCTGTAGAATAATGATTCAAGCTGACATTGGCGTAGTGATCCAAGGTTTGGCAAAGCACTTTATAGACTTCATCATAATTGATCTCACAACAGACCTCTGAAGTAGTTCCTATAATTATCTCTATTTTTTCAATTGAAGAAACTGAGACAAAAAGAGGATCAATGACTAGACTAGGGTCAATATCTGAGGTTTTCCATGCACCATATTGTGCTACCCCAATAGCTGTGGACAAAAGCAAATAAATGGGGGTCAAATGTTCTCTGAAGTTCCAATAGAAGTGACATGAATACACAGATTTACATACTCATTCTAGGTAGTTAGACAGTATAGTTGAATAAGTGCTGGACATGGAGACAGGAAGGCCTGAGTTCAAATCCTACTTCAGACTGTTATGAGCTCTGTGTCCCTGGGCAAGTCACTTAAACTTCCTTGCCTCAGTTTCCTCATCTGTAACATGTAAGTAATAATAATTGCTGCTTCACAGAGTTGTTCTGAGGATCAAATGAGAACATATGTAATTCCCTTTACATGTATTGTTCCCTTTATAGATTAATAAATATTAATATATATAAATGCTAACTATTATCATCATCATCATTATTATTATTATCCCTCATAGATATGTTAAGTCCCAGTCCACAACTGGCTGAAACCAGATTGGCCTGGGAAAGGGGAGTCTGCCTCACTGTGACCCAATCCACCTGCTTCTCTACTCAGAATCTCCCCTTTTACTCCATTGCCTCTCTCTTCTCTCCCTGTCTCCAGATCTATTTGAATTGGCTCAGATGTATTTTTTTTTTATTCTTCCCTAGCCCTACATTTCCCACTTTCCCTGCCTCTTCTAGAAACTGGCAGACACCAAGTCAACAAAGAAACACTCCTAGTCAGTTGGCCAATGGAAGAGATTAGATGCTAGGAGACATTTAAACACCAAGTGCTGGAAAGTCTCCATGAATCCCCAGCAGAAAAGAGAAATACTTGAGGTATTATTAGCTAGTCTGGCTTTATCGTCATTGTCCCTCTGCTTACAGTAAACAGCCTTCCAGATGGTACTGTATTCTCTACTTTAGTGCGTAGGAGGGAAAGAAGATCGAGGAAAATTTTCCGGTGACAGAGTTTCTCCATGGTGGAGCAAGTTTGTCTTAGTTCCACATGGACCAAAAGCAAGCCATCCCTGGATTTTGAATCCAGGTGAACAGTCAAAAGAGGAAGACTCTTGATCTCTCAAAATCTCTAATACAGTCCAAATCAATGTTGGAAGAGCTAAAAGGGATGGACTGCCATACTCCTTGATTTCCTGCTATAGAATATTTCCTAATGCACTCAGTTTGACTTACTTGACTATTTTTGAACTTCTGTTCTCTCTGTTTATTGTGGTTTTTTTTTTCCTTTTAATACAGACTTTGCCCCTTACCCAAGCCTGGCTTGTTACTCCTCTGAGGGTTTTTCAGACATCATTAACCACAGGAAGAGAACATAACACAGCAGAAACTTGGGATTGAATAACAGCCTTAGAATTCAAACTGACACCATGTATTATTGTTTGCATTATATACTAAACAGTTATTAGGAACAATTAGCAATTAAGGACTCTTAGGTGCAGTTATCTGGTATTCGACAATATATTCTGAATGCAGGATAAGTACTTTGGCTGCAAGCCAATCATTCAAAAAAAAAAAAAACCAGCAAAGAGAGAAAACTCCCAGCAAAAATTTGTGTTTCTTTACAGCTATTGAATGAAGCCTTTTAATCAATAAAAACTGATGCCTGAATTGGGTTGAGCATGGACTTGCAAAATATATTATAGAATAAATTCCCATTTGTCCCAAATTCAAATGACCAGACATCTCAAATGACTCGTTATTTTCCCTACATATTTTCTAATCTACTTTTATGAGAAAGAGATAAATGATGAGGGGGGTGGGAAACTGGTATCACCAAGATCCATGAGTTGCATTCATTTTAAAAGAAATTTCTAGCATATGTTCTGGTTTTCATGTACATTCAGCACAGCACTCAGCACCACCTATAATTGCAAGTCTCTACAATCAGTCAGTCAACAAGCACAGTGCCTACTATGTGCCAGATAGACTAAAATGAATCAGTGCCTTCCTTTAAGGACCTTTCATTAAATGATGTTTATTATGTTCATCGTGATGAGCCAGAAGGGACAAAAAAATCCAAATTTCTTTCAGAATCATAAAAAAATGTTGAAATTGCCATCAGTATGCTTTTAGTGAAATTAGTTTTGTTGTGTTATCTTTCTTAAAATGAGAACTACTGGTAATGTGTATCAGTAAGTTCATCAGACTGTTCACTTAATCAGAATAGCCCTTCCTCAGTCATCCTGAAAAAAAAAAAACAGTCGCTGACTGCATCTTTTGTTTGCTATAGTAATATAAAAGTACTGATTACAATTCAAGAATTGTTCATAGTCCACAGAATTTTTTTCTTCTATAAAGAAGAGAATCATTATGAAATAACCTTACCCACTCTAAGGATCACAGTAAATTTTTGTTGAATTTGGATTGAATGGGGTGACGTAGGATGGGGTGAGAAAGCAAGCCTCTATGGGATACTAAAAACGTCACAGTGGTCTGAAGATGTAAATTAAAGAGCTATCCTTAGTTGGCTAATCTAGTCACTCATTATTTGGAGTGATGCTATTACAGTGAAGAGATCCACCAGGGGCAGTGTACCCATCAACCTAACAGAAGTACTGATAATATTCTTTATAACTCAATGGAGTACCAATGACCTGCAGGTGGTAGAAGCCCATTGCATTGATACGTTGCCACCTGAGTATAGTTAGAAAGCTCAGTGGAGATGCCAGGTATCATACCATGGAATCACAATGCCAGAGAGTTGGGGGGGAGGAAAGACATTTTTCACTCTCATACTAGGAGAGATCTAACACTCTACAGATTTTCAAAGTTTTAAGTTCATCTGTTCTCCATTGCTTTAACACGTTAAAAATTGAAGTGAATACATCAATTTGCAGAATAGAAAATATAATTTTCAATAAGAGCACTTTATTTCTGTTGCCAAAAAGCAAAAAGAGTGAGAGAGAAAGTAAGAAAGACAGATAACTAAATGCTCAATAATTAATTGCAATGCAGGAAAAAAGGTTATTTTAGAAACAGTGAAAATCTAGGTGTTGAATGTAACTTGTAACTTCAGATTTTATTTTAAAGTGCATAATTTGGGATTTAGAAAGATTCTCCATCACCTTTTAAAATTTATCAATATATAGGACATGTCAGCAAGACAGAGAAATCATGGATTTAGATATAGAAGCTTCAGTGTGGGCAAAATGCACAAGGCTTAGGCATTATGTGTTATTCAGCATTTCTTTTTAGTTTCTGATGGTTTCTGGAGAAGTATGTACCTTTCACATAGAAAGAAGAATGATCTCTTAATGTTATGGTCATAAAAGGCTATTTCAATAGTGTATGTACGTACGAATCTGTTGTTCCCAAAGCATGTGACTTTAAAGATTTCCATGTTGTTAGATATTGCTAGCCACACACAGTTCCAGGAGATGGAGCAGTGACTCAGGCTGTGAGTTCACCTATCATGTGACAAGCTGAGGGGAGAAAAATCGATTTCAATTTTCAGAATTCTTACAACAGGGTCTTAAAAGTAACAGTTACCCGGGTTTAGAAAATGGATCTGAAACACACCCATATGAATTAGATTTACAACAAGATTCTTAAATGTAAGTACTTCACTGAAGTCTGTTGGTGCAGGAGAATCAAAGGAGACTTAAATTTAAGTACAAGGTGAGGTTTCCCATGGATGGAAGTTACAGTTAAATAGTGAAGGAAAAGAAAGAAGGAGGATAGGAAAGAAGAAAAGAATGAAGCAAGAAGAGAGAAAGGAAGGGGGGAAATAGGAGTGGGAAGGACGGAGAAAGTAAAAGTAGAAAGAAGAAAGAAGCAAGGAAATGAAAAAAAGGAAGGCTGAAGGGAGTGAGATGGAAAAAAAGAAGAGAGAACAGAGGGAAGGGAAAAATGAATGGCAAAGCAAAAATAAAAGAAAAAATAATAAAAATATATGCAGTTGTCAAAAGAAAAACTGGTAAGTTGGTTCATAACATGATAGGCATAATAGCCAAGAGCAAATATTTTCCCACAAAATACAACAAAACTGCATCTTAAAACTGTAGCCAGCAAGGGTGTATGCCAATTTGGTCTGAATAATAATGTAAGATCATTGTAGAGTTAAGTCCTAGCCAAGATAACGAATTAATATATTTTTACATTTGACAGCTTGTTCTTTTACTCTTGTTCACAGGGGTCATGGCTATCACATTATTTGGATTTATCTCTCTGGAAGATTTTGTACGGCTATTATTAGTTTAATATATCAGATTCAGCTGATTTCCATATTAAATGAAAATATTTAATGGAAACAGGGTCAATTCCTAGTAATAGGTGTTGTTTTAAAATTGAGTAATTACAAGAAAGTTTATCTATTTATTCGATGTTGAAAGACAGTGAATCTGGGCCTATCCCATTCTTCCTAGCCTTCATACTTACATTCACGGCTAGTACTTCAGTTATAGAACCTCAACTGACACTAATTTCTGAGGGGTCTTTGACTTATCTCGCGGAGAACATCCCATATCCTAAAGGACCTATTTCCCACAATAGTCTTTTCCAAACCTTATCTACACTTCTTATTTCCTAAAATTTAGCCACGTTTCCCTCAAACACAACCTATTCCTTTCCTTTTTGGAGAAAATCAAAGCCAGCTGACAGAACCTAACTACCAGACACTTGACTTTTTTGCTTATGAAACAAAACAGTTCAAAGCAAGTGTGCATGACCCTTCATGAAAGGTGGAAATGGTGAGAATTTAAGAAAAGAAGTCCTGGTCTTCTGGCCTCTAATGTCAACAGAGGAGACTTCTGGTTGCGTATTCTCTTCAGAGAGAGAGAGGTCCCTGAAGGGAGAGAAAGACTCAGATGAAGCCAATATGAAGAGCTTAGAGTTGAGTCCCATGAGAAGGTTAATACTTAGAATGTCTCTAACCAAGGCTGAGTAGTCCCCACTTTTAGACTTAGCTTGACCTTTGGTAGGGAAGGCAGAAGAATGAACATACAAGAACGCACAGATCAATAGTTCAGATAATTCAATATCCGTAACCTTGCTATGTGTCCTCTCAAACTATCTTCCAGATCTCGTAAAAGGACACTATTCTAAAACTGATCAACCAACAAGCATCTATTATCTACTAAGCATTATGATAATCACCAAAGATGTAAAAAAAAAGAACAAAATAGTCCTTGCCCTGAAAGAGCTTACATTCTACTGGACAGAAAATAAATAAATGGAAACATCAAGTTACATACAGAGCAGCTGGAAGATAATCTTAAAAGAAAGGCACTGGCAACTAGGGGGACATAGAAAGGATTCTTGCAGAAAGTGGAATTTGAGCTCAATTTTGAAAAACATTCGAGATTCTAAGAAATGGAGGTAAAAACGGAGGGGATTCTAGGAATGGGGAAAAGCTAATAGAGTCATGGGTTTGGGAGATGGAGTACCTGATAGGAAAAACAGCAAGCATCCTAGAATGGCTGGACCGTGGCATAGGGAAGAGAAGGGAAATGGAGGAAGGGAGGGAAGAGAAAAGAAAAAGCATTCATTAAGCACCTACTATGTGCCAGACACTATGCTAAGCACTTTAGAAATATTGTCTTATTTGGTCCTTACAACTACCCTGGGAGGTGGGTACAACTGATTCCCATTTCACAGTTGAGGAAACTGAGGCTAGTAGTAGTTAAGTGACCCAGAGTCGCACAGCTAATAAGTGTCTGTGTCTGTATTTGAACTCATGTCTTCCTGATTCCAGAGCCAGAGTGCTAATCCACTGTACCACCTATCTGCCCTACAGCTAGTATGTGGAGGGTAGTAAGGTACTAAAGAATTGAAACTGGAAGGCACTTTTGATACAATTTATTCCAATCACATAATTTTATACTTGAAGAAACTGAGGGCCATTATAGTTAAATGACTTCCAGGGAACAAACTTACCATGAATGTTGTGTCTTAGGCGCTGACTTTGCCCACATCACATGAGTGAGTAGTAAGAGGTGGGGCCAGAATTTGAAACCGGGTACCAAATAAAGGTCTCTCATCATCAAGCACTCCAATTCATACCCCCTCTCCAATTGCTACGGCCCTTTATGGTGTTCTCACAAGATGAGTGCCTACCTCGGTAAATTGCCCAATATCCTTTTTATCTCCAGACCTTGATTTCCTACCTTGATCTTGTATATTAGGGCTGGGAATCTAATCCTAAGCCCAAGTTTTATGTCTAGTTCCAAGCCACAGGTGTCCAGAATTTGACCCTGGTTGTTTGTCTCCCTAGTCTTCCATTTGATACCTGAATCATAGATCTGGGCCTAGAAAGGTCCTCAGAGGAATCTGATCCAACACCCTCATTTTACACATGAGCCAACTGAAGCTCGGGGAGGTTAGCTTACTTGTACAAGGTCACTCTTTTCGAAGGTAGGATTGGAACTTAGGTTCTCTGAGAATTGAAGCTATTTTTCACCTGCTACCACCCTAAGTCTGATACCCTGCTGGAACCCTAAACCACTGTGTATCTGAGATCTTCCTCTGTTTGCCCATTGCTCAGACATTTCCATACCATATGCCCATGCTAATGTGTCAGTCTGGACTCTGAGTCCTCACTGTGTCTGCTTAGTATAGAGCTATCTCATCGTCTCCTGGTATCTAGACCTCCTCAGTATCCTCAAGGTCTCTGCCTCCACATTCTTCTCTGCATATCACCCATTTCCTTCATTTCCCTCCTTTCAGAGAAAGAGATGCTGCTCCTTGCCAAGTTGACTTCTCCACCTGTACCCTGGATCCCGACCCCTCCTGCCTCCTGGGGAACCTTTGTTGTTTAGTCAGTCACCTCCAAAGTTATGTGACCCCATGGACTATGATTAAATAACTAAACAACAAAGGTTCCCCAGGAGGCAGGAGATACTAAAGTGGTTTTGTCATTTCCTTCTCTAGGGTGTCCCCATTTTACCGATGAGAACTGAGGCAAATAGGGATTAAATGACTTGCCCAGGGTCACACAGCTAATAAGTGTTTAGGGCTAGATTTGAACTCTTCCTGATTCCAGGCCCAGTGTTCTATCTACTGTACCACCTGGTGGCCCTAGAACCTTATTCTATCATTCATTTACTTTCTCTTCCATTTCACTCTCTTTTTCAATTGGTATTAACTTCTACTAACAACATCAGGTTTCCCTCTATTAAAAGAAGCTTCCCTCAATGCCACTGCCCCCTTAAGTTGCTGGCTTAACCCACTGCTTAGGTCACAGCCCAGTAAACTGGAAGTGCTTCATAAATGCTTTATGATTCCTCCACTACCTTTCCTTTTTTAAGTGTTTTTTTTTGTTTAAATTTGTCATTTGCGTTATTGCTATGGGATAGGATTGTCTTAGCACAAGAAAGCACTTAAAATATTATCAGCTCTAGGAGTTCTCAACCTGTGTGTATGTGTGTATGTGTGTGTGTGTGTGTGTGTGATGGACCCATCAGGCACTCTGGTGAAACCCCTGGACAGCTTCTCAGAATCATGCTGTTAAAGGCATAACGGAAACCAATTATACTGAAATATAGCTTTTATCAAAGTAGCCAAGTTGTGCAGTGGATAGGGCCCTGGACTTGGAATCAGGAAGACTCATTTTTGTGAGTTCAAATCTGGCCTCAGACACTTACTAGCTGTGTGACCTTGGGCAAGTCACTTCACCCTGTTTGCCTCAGTTTCCTCATCTGCCAAATGAGCTGGAGAAGGAAATGGCAAAGCAGTCCAGCACCTTTGCCAAGAAAACTCCAAATGGGCTCGTAGAGAGTCAGACATGACCAAAACGACTCAGAAACAGCTTTTATCAGATTTTGGAAAACAAAAATTAATGACTCCCAGGTTGAGAATCCTGATTCTAGTCCAACCCCTTCATTTTACAGATGAAGAAACCAAGAACAAGAGAAACGAAAAGATTTTCACTTAGCTAAGATGTGGCAGATTCAGGATGTGAACAAAGGGCTTCTCACTCGTGATTTCTGGGTATACTCTGCTTTTTTGAGACTTTAATATACATACACACACACACACATACACACACACACACATATATATATATACATATATATAAGCATAATTTGTGTATATCTGTATGTATGTATTTAAAATGTGTTGCTGTTTTGTTGTTATTGTCATTTTCTGCAACCTGTCCTATCACTACCAAATAAAGGCCATGCTCTTTACTATGACATTCGCTTCCCGCCCACCAGTTCTGACCTACTTTTTCCATTTGATCATATGCTCTTCCCCATCACATACTCTACTAAACTGGACTGCCACCATCTCCAGATCAGGGCCTATGCTCTTATGCCTCTGGGCCTGTTCTTAAACTGTTTCCTATGTCTGGATTGCTCTCTCTAAGCAGATCTCTGCTATCAACATCATACTCTACTGTCACTTTTGACATAAATTAATTGCTGTCAAACCCTTCAGTGTTTCTGTGTCTAAGACCTTAAGCAACTCAACATTGCAGCCTAGCACACAAGACTTCTCTTTCTCAGAGATACACATTCAACATCATGGAACACAAGCACCAAACATACAGAGAAAGCTGCCTCTTAACCATACAGCTCTGCCTGACAAGTAAACACTTGGCTCTCTTTAAGGACCAACTCTGCCATACAATAGACCAGGACATTGGGGCCAAAAATGAAACTTGGAATTTTGACTGAAAGCAGCCCCAATGTGGCAGAGGGCATAGCAGGCCCCTTTGGAGTATTAGCAGCAGCTGCTGCCTTCTTTGTCCCCACAGTGCCACTGGCTGGTCTTTCTTATTTTGGTAATACTTGGAACCTTTCCTGAAGCTTCCAAGCAGTATTGGATCCTCTTATCTTACCTCCAAGTACTCTGTCTTATTCACTCACAATATTCTAGTTTTAATCGTTCTCATTCGCCTATATATCTAAAGAACCTCCAACAGCTTGAGATATCCTTATAGGCAGAAGATATGTCGTATTTTTATGCGTATCTTATTCATTGATTAAAACAATGTGGCACACATGGTAGGTACTTAATAAAGGTTTATCACTTAATGATGTAAATTATGTCACATGACAAAGAACACATGAAGGAAGATGCTATCTTCATCCAGAGAAAGCACTGATAAATAGAAGTATATATAGAAGGGGTATGTGTGTAAATATTTGTTTCTAATGGTAGCCATCTTTGGAAGAGAAAAGGGGCAGGAAAAAAGAAAAAAAGTTACACGATAACTTTATTGTATATGTTTAAAAGGAATAGCAAGTTGTACATAATAGGTTTGCAGTTTCATATAAAATCATCTTCTTTCTATTCTACTATGTTCAGAATAAGATAAATATTTTAAAAAACTCATTACTGAATATATGGAAATATAGGCTTTGAAGTAATTTTATTTTTCTCGTGTATTTTACATTGGTGAAATTCTAGCTTCATAAATGTGGAAAAGACCTCACATGTCAATTAGGACAATCCAAACCCCTATTTGAAAAATGAATTCTTTATACAATGTATCTAACAAGTGGTCATTTAGCCTCTTCTTGAAGACTTCCCTTTGCACAGACCTCACATTCTCCCATGAAAGTCCATTTTACCCAAATCTAAGTGTTTGGAATATTTTTCTTCCATTGACTTTAAAACCATGTTCTTATAACTTCTCCTCCGGGATGTGTTATGAAATGATTAAAATATGGCTTTCTGAAAATGCAGGACACACTTGTAAATTTAATCTGAATTATCAACATTTTCTCCATCACTTTCTTAAATCTCAAAAGTCAATAAAGTGACTCATGAAACCCTGATTTGTAGTGATTACTGATTTCTGAGGTGTATATGCTCACATTGAAAATTTGACAATCTGTACTCCTGAGTAAGTATGAGCTGGCTCCAGCAAACCCTGCTCATACCCCTTCTTCCTAGTCTGCCTTCTGGAGCTGAACTAAATGAATCCAATCCCTCTTCCAAATGTCATTTTAAATTCTTTAAGACAGCTGTTATGTTTCCCTCCACACATTCTTCTCTCCTTCCCACTAAACACCCCCAGTTCTTTCATACAACTTTTATTCTTCCTCTCCTTTCCTTTATCTTTACAGTGACTACCACTATCACTCTGGTCCTTACAATCTCCTTTCTAATGGTATTAATATCTTCTTAATTGATTCCCCTGCCTCCAGGAAAGATCTAGTCATTAGTTTACATAATACACCTGCCAAGTTGATCTTCTAAAAGCATAGCTCTGATCATTTCATGCATTCCAAAGCCTTCAGTGGCTGCCTATTTCCCACTGGATAACATCTAAACTCTGGAGTCTATCTGTCGGGATCTTCCACAGTCTGCTCTGATTTAGCTTTCTAACCTCTCTTCCACTGTTCCCCTTCATGTACTTTAAACTTCAGCCACTGGGCTATTCATTTATGTCCTGAAAATGTTCCCTGCTTTCTTGGTATCATGCCTTAGCCTATAATGTCCTTCTTTCTCCTCCTGCCTTCTTCCTTATCCTCCTCATCATAGCTAGTATTTGTATTGCACTTTAAGATCTCTAAACCTTTTTATATGTTTTCTCATTTGAGCCTCACAACAGAGCTTTGAGGTAGATGCTCTTCTTGGTCCTTTGTTTTATAGATAGGACAATTGATGCTGAGAGAAGTGACTTGCCTAGGGTCACACAGCTGATAAATATCTGAAGTGA
Source organism: Trichosurus vulpecula (assembly GCF_011100635.1). NCBI lineage: Eukaryota > Metazoa > Chordata > Mammalia > Diprotodontia > Phalangeridae > Trichosurus > Trichosurus vulpecula. The sequence continues at coordinate 25,078,697 of NC_050578.1, forward strand.
AAATTGAACTTAGGTCTTCCTGACTCCCCAGTCCCACACTCTGCCTACTGTGTCACCTAGCTGTCCCTTTCTGGCCTTTGACATCCCTATCAACACTTCAAGATCCAGGTCCAATATTGCCTCCTTCATGAAGCTTCCCCTGACCTGTCCGTCAGAAGTGATGCCATCTGAACTGAATGAACATGGATCCCTTAATTGAATGAAGTGTATGGCTCACTTCCTCAGAATGATATTTTTAAATGTGTAAAACAAAATACGTGGGATAAAAAGGTACCAATTATATCACAGTATAGCTAGCAAAATATTAAAAGAAAATCAGATTCATGGACCTTAGATTAAGAACCTCTGAACTTCATGATTCCTAAGGTCCCTTCCCAATATTTAAAACAGCTCAGTTGGTGATAAAGAGTGAGTCGATGTCCAGAAGAAGTCAGAGGTACAAAATGATTACAGCAATGTAAATGAAAAGATCGCTAAAAGGACACTGACCGGACCCCTTATCGTTGAGCCCGCGGATGATTAATGAGCAGGCTTGTCTGGCAAGTATTGGTCAAGTCAAAATTACTACAAAGAGGTCAAGTTTAATTTTCTCATGGGGCTGATATGAACTTATTCCTTAAAGAGGGTAAGCATGTATCAGAAACGGCCATACATTTTGCTTCAGTTTTTATAGAGTTATATTGCCTCTTAGGTAAGTAGAAATGTCAGTTAATTTGAAAGAAAATATTCTGAAGTCGCTCTATGGTGTTGGGATGTAATGAAGCGGTACCTTTGGCTTCAAACAATTCAGGGAGGCCTACCGTCTTTGGCTTTTTGTTTTGTTTTGTAAAATTTGGCTTGGGGTCTGATGGTGAAAACTGCTGATTTGTTTCCCTCAAGAAGTGAGGGTTATTGACATTCTGAATCACGTAGATTTTGGAGTGCTCCCGTTGATTTGGACAGAGAAGAGAGAGCACAGCGATTTTCTGAAGGAAGGAGAAAGAAAATGAAAATAAAATAATCCGTCCTCAAGACTCCCTTGTAGACGAACCACTATTGTTTCTGAGGAAGAAGAGGGTGGGACATTGCTAGTGGAGGCTTTTCAGAATAAGCAGAGTAAACCGGGCTTGCCGAGATAGGGTATTATCTTTGCTACCGCTGCAAATTGGCTCTGAAACCCCCGTTCTGTGTGAGTTTTACCTACACGTTTTCAGATGTCACCAGCCTACACAGGGGATCTAGGAAGAAAGCTTTTTCCACTGCTGGTAAGTCTACAGGGGTCTGAAAATGGGGATCTGCCAACACAAAATTAAACTAATAAGGGAAGCACATTAACGAGGACTCCTTTTCTTTTAATAAACATAAAAACCTTTCCCAACAGGCAGGATTTCTTAAAACTGCTACTCATTTTTACACTTTTAAGATTTTCAAAATAGAAAATATGGAAGAAAATATTAGATTTCATTTTTCTTAAGTTGTTTCTTTCCCCCTTCTGGGCACTCTCCAAAGCTGATTATCTGTAGGCTCTGCTTCTCCTTTTCTGTCAGTTAAAGCTTTATGTTAGTGGGGGTGTCAGTGTATTGCAAATTGGTTCCCATCATAAAATAATTCCATAATTTGCAACTTTTGAGGGGGCTTCACTCAACAACAGTCCAGACAGTGTGAATGCTGGAAATAGCTTGTTAAACCACAGAAAGAAAAGCAAGAAAGAGGCAAGGCCAGAGTGCCTATCAGATTCTCCTGATGAAATTTTCCTAGTGAGACGTTTGAAAACAGTTGACTATGATCAAAAAACTAAAAACCAAAGATCGCTGTCAATCAGTAAATATTTCTTAAGTGCATACTATGTGCCAGGCACTGCGCTAAATGTTGAGGATGCAAAAAGAGGCAAAAGACAGTCCTTGCCCTCAAAAGCTTGAAATCTAATTGCACCTAGAATATTATGTTAGGATAGATGAGAAAATGAATAGAAATGACTTGTAATTTTTTTTCTACTTTCCCGTTCAATTTATCTTCTAACAAATCCCTATTTATTATTATTGAGTGTCCATAAAGTACATGTTATCACGATAAATTTGGATAGCAAAAAAAATGAGGGCCGGGAAGAGGTGATGTAACCTTCTTAGTGCCTGCCATAATCCCTGGTCCAGAGAAGGTGCAAACAAATACTTGTGGAAGATAATCGTGATGAAAAATTGACTACATATTTCATTTCAAAATGAAGCAAGACAGGTACATGTTCTTCTATGCAATTTGATGTTGATCTGTTCTATTGACAAGGAACAGTTATGTATATCATCCAATATAGTAGTTGAGAACTTTTTTTTGTAATTTGAGTCAAAACAACATTTTGTGCTAATATTTTTTAGTAAGTCATTTAAAAAGATTTTATTATATTCTTATTAACAAAATGGAAAATAAATCACAGCTTCTCTGAGTCCTGGAAAATCATCTAATTCAACTCATAATTGAAAAAAGGATTCCCCACTACTATATCCCCAGCAAGTGGTCATCTAGCCTTTGATGGAAGATATCCAGTGAATGAGATCCAGTGCCATGGTGGCCAGTTGTGCTAACTTGTTAATGGAGTTGTGCCCGATGCTCTAGAAGTTTAGACCGAGAGTCCAATAGGCAGAGGGGCTCCTGCAAGGCTATTTGTCTTCTCCTAGAAAGGAGAGAGTCAAAGGAAGGGGGTATGTGGGAAGAGAATAAGCATTTGTATAGTACCTCCTTCTACTGTGCTAAGTATTTTGTAAACTGATTCAAACTCATTGGATCAAAAGCATACATATATGGATAGACTGATCTGATATAGCTGTTTAGGCAAGAGTATTTTTTCCCTCTTCTATTTGTTTGCTACTGTGTAGATGGACCAAAGCACAATAAAATGTCTGAGCTGTGGTGGGATAAAATAAAACGAAGCTTACTTAAGCAATCCAGGCTTGGGAATGTGGTTCAAGCCCATGATCAATAATAAAAAAAAATGGTTGAGAAAACATGGCTTTCTACATAACAGCAACATTGTGATGAGAACAAGAACCCATGAGAAATCAAAGAGGTTACAAGTTAGTGCAAAATGTAGCTTGTTTTTCATTTCCCTGGAACCAAAAATTAGATACGGAGGCAAAATCATTTTCCACAGCATACAGTGTTTAATCATTTTAAACATATTCTTATATCTCTTCAAATGGTTTGTGTTTTCCAGTTTTTTGCTGAGATACTGTGTTTGATCTAGTTTTTGAAGGAAAAAACAGGGTAGGGGAATTACAAGTGTACTGTGGTGATAACAAATGCTTCTGGATCAGTCTGGTCTTTGGGAAAGCTCAGGTGGAGGAAACCTGCAGAGGTATTACAATCTGGCCATCATCAGATGGTAGTACATGTGCTGAGGTGATTTTTATTACAAAGGAAATTAAGGAAATGGGAAAAACATAAAAATTTTTAAAAATAATTTGGTATATTTTCTGAGTAAAACTGTTAACTTATAAGAATTTATATATTGTTCCTATATCTTTCTGCTGTACATATTTTTAATCATCATACAATAGTCTTTTTTATCTTTTTTGCTATAACTTACTAATTGCATGTAAGATAAAGATGCTTTGTCATGAAATGATCATAATAGTGTAGGCGTGTTTGCAGTCTAGGAGGATTTTCATCTATTTCAATTGTGAAAGAAAAATTATTTTAATGGTACATACGGATATTAGGTAAGTATATAGAAAGACTAATAAAATTAAACCTTAGAATTTTTACCTGAAAAGGGCCTTAGATATCATGCAGTTCAGACCCTTTATTTTGTGGCTGAATAAGTGGAGGTTCAGAAAATCTCAGTGGTGTTATTCATGGCAGAAGTGGAAAAGCAAAGTCAGATATACTAGTACAATGCTCCTTCTTCCAAGGTGCAATTCATATGACAGTTGCAGCAAAAAAAAAAAAAAACCAAATATAGCTGACAGGAATCAAGTAAACCAATGCATCGAGATTTTAAGGCTTACACCAATTTGTTAAATTCAGTAAACATTTATGGTGAACCTGTTAAATGCTGAGCACTGTGGTCATCAGAAGGGGAAATACAAAGTCTACATAAAGCATAGGCCCTGGCCATAAGGGGCTTACATATTTAACTTTGCCCTTCTCTCCATTTTCTTTTTTTTTAAGGTTTTTGTTTTTGTTTTGTTTTGTTTTGTTTTGGCAGGGCAATTGGGGTTAAGTGACTTGCCCAAGGTCACACAGCTAGTACATGTGTCAAGGGTCTGAGGCCGGATTTGAACTCAGGTCCTCCTGACTCCAGGGCTGGTGCTCTATTCACTGCGCCACCTAGCTGCCCCCCTTCTCTCCATTTTCAAAGTTAGAAAACTTTCAATATACGTTATCTCCTATCTATGAACAACTGAAATTCTAATTCTAGTGAACATAGTCTACTGCCTTCTAAGATTGAATTTTGCGTCCTAATTCAATCCATTTTCCTATGTAGGCACAAGTACAATCAGAGAATCTTTAACTAAGCAATAGGTGTCCATCTGTTTCCCCAACACCCTCACGTACACTTTTTGTATAGGGAATGTACTTCATCAAATTGATTTTAATTCCCCTAGAGTAGCTGAACATTTAGGGAAATTCACAAAGATATATAGCTGTAGAGTCCTGATATAGTGGACCAATATAAAAGTTTATCATCTAAATGGAAATCTAAGAGTTCTCAAGCATAGCTACTTTTGGAGACCCAAGCAGCAAATGGAGATTAAGTCTTAATTTTAGGGCAAATGGCAAACACTGCCTCTTAAGAGAGTCGAAATTACCAGCTAATTTTTCAAGAGTGTGGAATCTCTTCATTCTTTGCAACCCAGCACTGAGCAGCTATTGTAATACATTATAATAATGAGATATTTTATCAGCCAAATTGGGTTTTTAAAAGGCTGAGGAATCCCTCTTCAAGTGTTCAGTAAATACGTGCTAATTGAGTGATTAATTGATTTTGGTTTGCTAGGAAAATAATGAGACTTAAATGTATGTATTTCAGGAACACAGAAATGAAACCAAAAATATAAAATTCTCTGATCATGCCTCAGATATGGAATTGACATTATTTCCATTTGTTGATTCAGCGCGGAACATCAAGACGAATGAAGTTTGGTCATGTGGGAGATGAAGATAAATTCAGTTCTACTCTTCACTATAGATTCTCGCTTGTCTTGCTCTCTATTCAATTAATATTTATTACATCCCTATAGAGTGTATGGCAATGGGATAGGCTATTTAGGGGTAGATGTAGAATAATAAAATTCTTAATTCCTGTCCTCAAGAAATTAAAAGTGATATTTGAACAATATGCATGGGCATCCATAGATGAGAGATGAGAATGCAATTGAATACATGCAATCAAGATCTAATTATTCTCATGCAGGCTATCTGCTTTCTAGATTATCAACCATTAATTTTTAATCCCTGTTTGATTTCTTCCTGCCAACACCTAACATGTGCATCCAGGGAGTACAAACTGTTTTTAGTCTAATTGGGAATGTAAATCAGAATGGGAAAAAAAAATCAATGAATCCTAAAGCCAAATCTAAATAACTTTTGGATTATCTACTGTTTAAATTTATTGACATCTCTATTTTATTCCTTTAGCGATCATGGAGAACTGGCTATAAAATAAAATAGGTAGTCCCTGGTCAACTCCCTCATTTTCTGGGAAGCCTTCCCAGTTACTCAATTTCTGCTTCCTCTGAAATCCTATAGTACTTACTGGCTGTGCCATTAATTAGATGATAATACAAATAACTCCTTGTAATATCATTATATGACATGCCATCTAATTGGGCCGTACGGTTAGAGCTTGATGAAATCTTAGGATTCATCTATTTCAATACCCTCTTTCCTGTAGAAATGAAAAAAAAAGATAAGAAGAGGGAAGACGAAAGCAGTTAAATAATTTGCCCAAAGTCCTACCAATAATGTGGCAGAGTAAAGATATGAACTCAGATCATCAGACTCTAAATCTATTACTCTTTTCATTACCTTACACTGTCTACCACATATCTAAGTCTTGTTTTCCTAACACAGCTACTGACCTCTTGAAGTTGGGTACTGAATCTTTTGCTGCTTATAACCTCTATTAGTTTGTCTTCCACTTAACATATACCCCATAATAATAATGATAACAATCATCATCATAGCTAATGGCAGTTTAAGGTTTGAAAAACAGTTTATAAACACTATCTCATTTTATCACCCCAGTAACTGTGTGATTTAAGGGCCTTTATTACTACCATTTTACAGATGGGAAAACTAAGGCAGAAGGTTAAGTGTCACACAAGGTTAAGTCCTGGTCACACAGTTAATCGGTATCTAAGGCTGAATCTGAACTGAAGTCTTCCTGACTTCAGATTTATTAAACCACCAACCATTTGTTGCCTCCCTGATAGTCATTAATGGTAAGTGTAGTCCATCAGTTGAGTTTGGTAAAAGCATGAGTCCAGCTTTTCACATTAATTGTAGACCCAACTTCATGGAGAAGATAAACTCTAAAGCTAGTCTACATCACCACAAAGAAATCAGAACATTTCAGGAGAAGAAACAGATAGGAATATACAGGTTATTTCAATTATATGCAAATGCAGTATAGGTATTTCCAGATCACCCATATGTGTGACTGAAGAAATATTTCAATTAAGTGCAATATTTCAATTGAATATCTCAATTAAATTCATTTACACTATGACTCTAAAAACAAGAAAAGACCAAAGGAATACATATGAATAAGGTGTTGGCTATGCCATTACCTCTGCCTCTGAATTATTCTCCATAACTCGAGTTATTCCCCTTGAATCCATTCTTTGTATCTAGCTTGGTTATCATAGAGTAGCATTTGTGAACATCAGCCCTCTACTCTTAACCCTTAAGACTCCCTATTGCCTACAGAGTAAGTCTGAGCTCTTTAGTTTATCAGTCACGACCCTCAATAAACTGGCTTTACTTAATGTCTACATGGACTGAGCACTTTAGTTATGGAGACTGTATGAGCTATTGATGTCCTTGAAGTATTCTTTTCACATTTCTACATCTCTATTCTTACTCATCCCATTTCCTGTACCTGGATTGCTCCAACCCTTTCTTTTCTATTTAATTAAGTCAACTTCCCTTCAAGATCCAGCTCAAGTGCTGCCTCAGGTAGACAAATTCAAATTAGACAAGCATTTATCAAAAATTAATATGTGGGAAAAGAGGAAGTGGAGCAGAGTGGATAGAAAGCCAGTCTCAGAGTCAAGTTCAGCTTTTAATACATTCTAGCTGTGTGATCCTAGCCAAGTTACCAAGCACTCTCAGTGCCCCTGGCAACTCTTTAAGACTATAAGTGGCAGGACTGGTGCTAATCCTCTTTGGTATAGGCTGTTTCCTCATCTTGGAGTTCTCTCTATTCATGAAATAACAGGTCAAGTCCAAAGAATGAACAAGCAAAATATAGAATATTATTTATTGAATATTAAGAAATATAATACTTCTTAAGAAATCAAATGCTCCTTCCTCTGGTTGAACACACAACCAAAAACAAAAAACTGTGCACAAATAAGTATAATAATCTATTTGAATAAAGTAATGATGGCTGGTAGATAGAACCTGGCTTTGGAGTTAGGAAGACATGAGCTTAAGTGTAACCTTTGATATAATCTGTTTGACCCTGAGCACCTAACTTAACTTCTCAGGGCTCCAAGCAATATCCAAAAAGTTTCATTTGAAGAACAATTGCAAATATGCACTTACTAGAGGGAGTTTTATCAGTCTACAAGTCTTGACAAAGCAAACAAAACCCTGTGTAAAGCATTCCACTACTTCCAATGGAGTGTAAGCTCATCAAAAGTAGAGATCCTTCCTTCCTCACTTCCTTCCTTCCTTGCTTGCTTGCTTGCTTCCTTCTTTCCTCCCTTCCTTCTTTCACTCTTCCCCTTTCCCAAAACACTAACCAAAACAGAAGGGCACTTAAGAAAGGCATAGGATGGGCAGGAATAGACTTGTTAACTTCTTTGTTGAACAGATCAATGAGATCACAGTTTTGTTTGACTATTTGAGAGTATCTTGTTTCATCAAGCAGATTGTGAGATCTTAGCTATCAGAGCTCCAGAGTGCTTTGCTCATAATAGGTTTTATTTTTTTAATTTCCATGGTCGATGGCAAAAATTACAATCAATGTTAAATCACCCTAGTCAGCCTATGCACAGAAGTAGAGTGAGAAAAACACAAGAAATGAATTGCTTTCCAGGGCCTTCACAATCTGTTTTCAAGACACCTAACCAAATATCAACTGCTAATCTCCTTGGGGGACAGCATGATAAAGTGTAATGGGCACCAACCCAGGAATCAGGAGACCAGCCCCTGCACCTATTAGATGTGTGACCATGGCCAAGCCTTAACCGAAAGAAATATCAGCCCTACCATTTATGTGGAAAATAAAATAATAATTCTATCACACATGAGTGTTGAAAGAAAATAATTTATAAACCTTAAAATACTAATAAATGTCTGTTAATTGTTATTTCATGAATCCTCCATTCAGGCAAGACTTGCCTACTACTTGTGATTGAAAAGAAATATTATTTGTATGATACATATGTACACACATATGTATGTGTATATATTATATATGCATATGTATGTATATGTGTGTATATCACATACTTTTTTAAAGGTTCTTAGACACATTTAACATTTTCCTTTATAATTTTTGTGTTGGAACAGTTCAAATGACGTATAATTGCATGCATACATGTAAACCCATAATTTTGTATATGAAAATATTTTTCTAAATCATTGTTAGGTTTGTGTATGTTCATATTGTTAGATGATGGCCCAGTTCTTTTCAACTAAATCTTTTAGAAATTATACAACTCCACTGAGGTAGAATCTATTTCTCTTTCTCTTCTAATCTAACCCCTAGAGCCTCTGTTATATGAACATCTTACCCTGCTCATTTACGAAGCCCATCTTTGTTGTTTCATGTGTACCTTATTTAGGCCATCAGCAGATAAAATGGAAATTGTATTTTGCAACCCACAGTGTGGTCCACAGGGGAAATGAAGAGTTGATAAGTATATATCCAGTACACTTACTTTAAGTGATAATTAAAACCGGAGCCAGAAAACACAGAAGGAACCATGGAATGAAATTGTCAATCTAAAAATTCAGGCTAAATTTTCTGCAAACAACAGTTCCCAGGAACCTTATCAAGAAACCCACCTCTGTCCTCCTGGGCTCAATTTGGAAATGGAAGAAGGACACAGAGGAAAGACCTCTATATTACAGAATGCCCAGTTGTACAACAATTGTTAAGATGGTGTTGGCATTTCCATTATAAGTTACTATGTTCTGGGATGAAATGAGGAGTGAAAATTATCAGCCTCGTACAGGAGTATGCACATGTTTCCATGTATATAAGTGTCTGTGTCTATGTATGGGGTGGTGAACACAGAACTGGCCATCCGTAGAGGCCTGGGTTCAACTGAATCACTTAACCACTCAAGGTTCTGGGCAACAGTCTAAGACTATAAATTGCAAAGAGGTTGCAATGGTACAGGGAGTTCCTGACCTGAGAGTTCTCTGTAAAAATGCAACCACAGAAACCCAGATCTGGTTCCTGTCCTTCTGTGTATATGTATTATATATGTACGTATGTTTACTAGACCCATAATATAAATGTATGCAACCTGTCTTACTTGAGTATTCAGAGGAAAATACTTTCTAACTCTTAAAACACTAAAAAAAAATTGTTATAGCTATTACCACTCCAAAGCTAAGAGCCTTAATTAAGTATTCATGGCATTTAAAGCATCCACCTAGATAGAGAATAGCATTTATGTTAAATCAGGCAGTGAATTATTTGTTATTTCAGATGTTTATTTTGAAGGTAGAGAGGTTAGTATGAAGTAGTGGTTAGGAAGTTGGTCTTAAATCCAGGAACCCCTGGCTTCAGTCCTGACATATATTGACTTTGTGATTTGGGTCAGTTACTTAAACTGTCAGCGCTGTAGGTTTGTAGATTAAAATGTAATTGGGAAATATTTAACAAAATAAAAATATAATTTGTTCAGTCATTTAGGTTATGTTTGACTCTTTTGACCTTATTTGGTGTTTTCTTGGGCCAAGATGTCATAGTTGTTTGCCATTTCCTTCTCCAGCTCATTTGACAGATGGGGAAACTGAGACAAACAGGGTTAAGTGCCTTGTCCACGTTCACATAGCTAATAGGTGTCTGAGGCCAGATTTGAACTCATGAAGATGACACTGCCTTACTCCAGGCCCAGCACTCTATCCACTGTGCCAAAATACAATAGGACACATGTGATGTTAAAAGGTGGTTTTCCAAATCAATATGCAGTCCCACAGGATGCATGATTTATTTACCCCCTTTTCTATTTGCTTTGATATTTCTGCTTTAGGCCATTCTCCATGACTCTAAAGTATAGAAAAAGTGATAACCAGCTTTGGTAACAGGAGCTTCTTCACCTGGGACTACCTTTTACCAATGGAATCACAGTCCCTAGACTTGTTTTTAAGGTGATATATAGATGTGTGCACATATGAATGTATGTATGTATACGTATTGTGTGTGTATATATACACACATATATGCACACATGTGTATACATATATGTATGTAGGTCTATACACATATTATATACGTGTATTATATACTTAAATCAGTTGTTGAGAAAGCAAACCTTTTTAAAAAGTACACGTGGAACATTTTTCTTTGCTTTCTATTCACTTTGACATTGTTCTCAGGTAAATGTAATTTTACAGTTATTGAGCTGAGGAAGGTAAAGATTACAGACATCCACCAATTTCATACTGTCTGTTTCCATATCCTATGTGAGTGTTCACTTCTCTGAATTAGCTCCACACATCCTTCAAGCAAGTACAAAGATAACAAGTTTTGTTATAATGTCCACTGCATAGTTTTTCCTACTCTTATGCCTTTTAAAGCAAAACACTCAGGATGTAAATACAATGTAATATATAACACCATTAAGTGCCTACTGAATGCATGCAGTTTTATGCTAAGAAGTATAGCGGTAAGTTTAGATAAATAATACATCGTCTTACCTCAAGGGCAGAAACCAGACATGGACTGTGGTGCAACTTGAGATATTACATAAATACTTTAGGGAAGAGGTTTTCAACCTAGTCATATATTTCAGTGGGCTTTTGAACTTGGAAGCTGTAACAGTAAGGCAATAAAACCATATAGATGATAATTGTCAAAATACCTAAGTAATTCTGTACTGCAAAGCATGAGAGACTGTCCACATAGAAGGTAGAAGAAGTAATCCATTGATTCAGACACCAGAGAACCATATCCCACAAGCCATTTATCCAGTCTATCACAGCAGTAAAGCACTCCACACACAATGTTACAACCTGGAACCTCACCATCCCAAAACCTCTCTAAGCCCCTGCTGGGGCCTTCCCCAAAACAAACTCACGGTACAGCTAAGTCAGCCTGTTCAGTTCCAACAATCATGAGGGCGGCCATTACCAGCCATAAGTGTTTGCTCTCTCTCTCTTTCTCTCTCTCTCTCTCTCTCTCTCTCTCTCTCCATTTCCTGTGACATAACTTTGTTTTCCTGTCAGGAAGCTCTTCCCGCCTCATGTAACTTAGGCTTCCTGTGACATAAGCAGGTCACATGGCCTATTAATGGGTGGGAAAGATCTTCAAATCCAAATTGCTACTACAGAAGCAAAAAAAAAAAATCTTTATTTCAATATGATCAGCTTCTTTTGTAATCCTACATATTTTATGCATTTAAAAACAATATTCTGAGAATGGGTCTATAGATTTCATCTTCTACCAAAGGATTTCAATGGACAGAAAGTTTAGGAACCTATAATGTTGTAGAGAATTACAAAAGAAAGTATTACAGAGAGATAAGCAAGAAGGTCATGGTCAACCAGGCAGATCATGGAAGGAGGAAGTGGATTTGAGCTGCTGTATAACACATGAGAAACAATTTAGCAGGCCAAGAAAGGGAAGGTGGGCATCATAGACATACAAACAAGTCTGATCTTGGGGATTTTGAAATAGTTACTTATAAGAAGTATACAGTGATTACTGAGGTTCAGTAAGTTATTAAATGCAAATGTTTTGGAAAGTGAAATATTTATAGCAATTTAAGAGGCAGCTAGGTGGCACAGAGAATAAAGCCATGGGCCTTGAGCCAGAAAGATCTGTGATCAGATTTGGCCTCAGACATTTACTAACTGTGTGGCCTCTGGTCAAGTCACTTAATATCTCGGTTTGTCTCAGGTCCCTATCTGTAAATTTGTGATAATAATAGCACCTGCCTCACAGGGTTGTGAGGATCAAATGAGATATCTGTCAAGCACTTAACACAGTGGCCTGGCACACAGTAGGCACTTAATAAATACTAATTTCATTCCTTCTTTTCTTCCTTCCTTGCATAATTAAACATTTTGTAGTGCTAAGTTTCTTTCCTTTAATTAAAAAGTTTCCTTTTTATTATTCTATGTTAGATATTTAAAAGTTCTTTGTAAGTTGTTTCTGAAGACTCTGTATGTGTGTCTGTGTGTGTGTAAGATATTAGTCAGGGGTATTCTCAGTTGCATTCAATATACACAGAAGTCTTGATTTCTTTAAAGAAAGAAAAAAAGAGACAGATGGAGGGAGGGAGGGAAGAAGGAAGGAAGGAAGGAAGGAAAGAAGGAAGGAAGGAAGGGAAAGAGGGAGGGAGAAAGTTTTAAATTTCAAACGCCTTATAAAGAATAAGAGATTCAGAGTTGGCATTTAAGATTGCCTAGACGATTAAAGGCAACAGCAGTGTCCTAATATACAGGAAGCTTCAAAAACTCCCAACATAACTGCCTGTGGAGTCTGCCATGGAGCCACATGCTGCTCTTCGAAAAATATCTTCTCCCATGCTGAAAAGTGGTGAGATAAAGTAGCAATTAAGACTAGCAGGCCCATTTTGTGCACCTGTGTATTTGGACATCTTCAATATATAGCACCCTTATGCATAAAGAGAATAGTTTTCTAACGGCCCTCATAGATACCGATTCCATTATATACACTGTCATTCAGGCGAATAATTGGTATGAGTTCTGCTTTTGTTTTTAATTTATCCCTCAAATTTAAGGTACCAAACTTATCAAAAACCAAATGTCGCTAAAATATAAGTGTGCGTCCCTTTGTGCAGTTGAGAAGTTCCTGAAGACTGGTATATAAATCAATCAGATTTGAAATCACTACCAAAGCTTGCTATTAAAGGAATCCCAGTATGAATGCTATTTGAAGTGAAGTTACGTCCTAATTTGCCTTTTTGTAATTCCAGATTTTTATAAGTGCTTTCTTTTCCTCCCTTCCCTCCTGTCCCCCTTCCCCTCCCTCCCCTCTTTCCCCCTCTCTTTTCTTCTTCCCTTCACTCCCTCCTCTACCTTTCCCTCCTCCCTCCTTTCTTTTTCCCCTTTTCCTTTCCTCCCTTTTCTCATCTTCCCCTCTTTCCCCTCTCTTTCCTTTCACTCCATCCCGTTCTCTTCTCTCCTCTCCCCTTCTCTTCCCTTCCGTGTAGGGAACTACTTCTATGGAAACTCCTACAGATAGACAACTCAACTGTATCTAATATTCATAAAATATCTAGAGCACTGAAGGATTAAGTGACTTATCTGGTCACACAGTGTCAGAGATATAATTCGAATCCAGGTCTTTCTGTCTACAGGGTGCCTGTCATTAAGGTGTGATATGATTATTCTTTTTAGAAGGATAATCCTACAAGATATAGCATTGTTTACAACCCTGTGGCATAAAGAATAGAGTTGGCTTTGGAGTCAGAAACACCTGAGTTCGGATCAGACCCGTGTCACATGCTGGCCTAACCTCCTCAGCCCCCTAAGAGACTCTCTAGCCCTCCCAATTATAGGATGGGAGATATTCTGTTTAGGAGGAGGAAGTTCCTTACCACAACTCCCTATAGAGACACCATTACAAGTCTTACTTTAAAACAACAACAACAATCAAACAATTAACTCCGGACATTTCCGCACCATGAGTGGACAATTATATAGAGCAAACCTACAGGGGCAGACGGACCTGTCTGTACGCAACAATCAGCAAAGGCACAGCCCTTTTTAAGTCTTGGTGCAAGTCTCAGTCCTGTAGATGCAAAGAAACAAAGCTGCACTTCATTTTTGCTACCAAGGGTACCAGCACTCTCCCTGTCACCTAGGATTACAATTTCATTATCATCTTCAACTCCTAACTCATGCCCTCCCCTAATATCTAATCTATTGTCAAGTCTGTTTTTCTCTTCTATTTTCACGTCATAAACAAATACATATATGTCTATATGTATAAATATAAGCAAATCTCTTTCTCACCATGCTGGTGTAGATACCATCCTGGCACAGGCCCTTGTTACCTCTTGCCTGGATCACTGAAATACCCTGCTGGTTGAATTCCCTTCTTCAAGATTTCTAACAACTCCAATGCACTCAGCTTCCTAAGTGATTTTCCTAAAATGCAGGTCTGACCCACTGCCAAAAAAAAAAATCAAAACACCACATTCAATAAATTCTAGTGGTTCCTATTACTTCCAGGATCAAATATAAAATCATCTGTTTGGCTTTCAAAGCTGTTCATACCCTGACCCCTTCTTCCCTTTCCAGATTTATTATACCTTACTCTCTTCTATGTACTCTATAATCCAGTGACATTGATCTTAATGCTAGTCCTCCAGAATGACACCATACCCTTTCATTGACTCCCCTATGCCTGATGTTCTTCCTCCTCACCTACACTTCCTAGCTCCCCTGACTTCTTTAAGGTTCAACTCAAACCCACCTGCTGCAGGAAGCCTTTCCCCATCCCTCAGTTGCATTGTAAATGCCTGAAATGTGCATTGGTATTTGCATGTTGCCCGTCCCCCCCGCCTTTAGAATGTAAGCCCCTTTAGTGTGGCGGATGTGTTTTTGCATTTATTTATATCCCCAGCACTTGACACAGAGTGATAAGCACTTAATACCTGACTCATGATAGTAGCTGTTCTATGGTATTAATTGATCGAGAAAATACAGAGCAACAAAAAGCTGCTATTAATACTTTAACTGATATTTTATTAATTATATCTCTTCCACCATTTGAAAATACTAATCCACAGATGTATGAGCCTTTTTTTTCAATCTTCAGAAGGTATGTTAGGTTACTTAGGGATTTTTCTTTCTGTTCAGGAATGTCCTCAGTAATTTCATAACCTTCCAATGTCCAAGGCCTCAGTTCTACAATTATTGACCTAGTCCAGTCGTTTGTCCAATGAGAAAAGTGAAGGTCAGAGTGTTTAGATGACTTGCTGAAAATCACTCAAGTGATATATAGACTTGTAATGTGGAAAAAAATTCTCCTTATTAATTTGTCTTTTTAGGAATAGCACAGAATAGTAATCATTAAAGATAGGTTCATGTAATTTAAAGGACAATAAAAATTGTCATTTTGTGTTCTCTGTTAGTGATTATAAAATAAAAATTGAAAAGGGCCTTTAAAATCATCTAATCCAATCTCCTAATTTTACAAGTGACGAAGCTGATTTCCGGTAGGATAAAAATGTGATTTAGCCAGGATTACACAAGTAGTAAATGCTGAAATTTGAACCCTCCTTCTCTGACTCTAAGGCCAGTATGCTTTCCAATGTCCTCTGCTGCCTCTCCTGTACTTAGTTCCTTCTAATGACTTTGAAATTCTAAATTCAATTCAGTTTTTTAATTAAAATCTTAACCATTAGACAGTGAAGGATCCTGCTATTTGGAAGTCTGATTTCTTGGACTACAGAGGCATTTAGCAGAATCACTCTCTGTGCTTCTATGTTTCCCTGGCAGCAAATTACAGATTTTTGAATAGTGTTTCTGTTTTTTTATTTCATTTTTTTTCAATTAACATGAATCTACCTTTTTGTCTTTCCACCACCACTGCCTCCCATTGAGAAAGGAAGAAAAAGAAAACCTTAATAATTAACGTGTATAGTGAAACAAAACAGAACATTCTGTGACTTAGAAGAGACCTGGTTTCTAATACTTATTAGCTTCATGACCTTAAGCAAGTAAATTCCCTTCTCGATTTCCTCATCTGTGAAATGGGCATGATAAGAGCAGCAGGACCTACCTTGCTGGCTTTTTGTGAGGCTCTAATGGAATCTTGGATTTAAAATCCTAAACCAGCTTTAAAGAGCCATGTGTCAACTACTATTATTAAATAATATTTCACTAGCCTGAAGGAGTTAATGTGTTCCTTATAAGCAGAGCAATGACTCAGACACTGGGGAGAGGGAATCTGGCACAATAAGTTTATATTTTTGTTCCATTTCTATAATTGTTTTGATTTTCTTTCTGACCTCTATCCGCTTGCTAATGAAGTAAGTGATTTGGGGTCTGGGCAAACACTTTTGTGTGGCATATTTTAAAATGGCTAATTCACATCCCCCCAATTAGGGAACTATTTGGGGCAAATTTTCTTTCTTTTCTACTGGAGTGAAATATGTTTATCAATGCTTCCTTGCAGGCAGTCTTGTCTACCTGATTTCACGAAAAGAAAGCTCACTTTACCTAGGCTTTTCAAAAGGAAGATCCTTTGTCAGAGCATGTGCCTTAATTGGTTAGCCTCCTAATTATCTCTATTAACATATTCAGATTTCTTTTAAATCCACCATCTACTCTTTATTAAGATGTTTTCTTAGCTGATATCTCTAGTTGGGGAGAATCACCGTATGATGTTAAAATAGTAAGATGGCAGATGTTTATATTTATGTCCCCATGAAGTTTTATCTTTCCTTATTTGGCCCTTTGGTCTCCTGGACTTTATCTATGTGGTCAAGCCAGGGCCTTGTGGGAACTAGAATCTCTGGCTAGATCTGCTTCTGCTGTTTGTATCATCAGAAATTGTCTATGGTCTTTAAATTTTACAGCAGAATTCTCTAACAAGCTCCAAAGCAGAAGGTAAGTTACTATTAGTAGAGAATAGTTTGACTTGGCATCTTGTTTTATTCATGCCCAAATACCCCTTGTAATCAGTTTTGGAATTTTACATTGGATTAAGTGTTGCATGGTGATGTACCCTTTTGCACCCCCAGTTCTCATCTGTGATGCTCTGTACTTTCTGGACATTAACTTTGGTATTTACTTACCAATGGGAGTGTGCTGGTTTGCCTCACCATGAGCTCCCCGGTAGGTTTTTAAGCTCTATAAGGACAGGGAGGAGTTTGTCTTTATATCTCATCCATTTCCTAGTAGCACAGTGTTCTATACGTGGTAAGCTTTTAATTAATGTTTGCTAAACTGAATACATATTTGTAATAGCTGAACACATACAAACACAACCAGGGCCATATGCACCTAGGAGTATTTTTTCTTTTGTTGCCTGGAGTTGTAGAGTCTCTTCCCTCTCAAGTGAAATCTCCTGCTACGTTTAACTAAATTTAAACCTACATTTAACATATTTTTAGTACTGCTTTTATCTGCAAGTATAATTTCCATTTTTTGGTACATCACTTTAAGAAAAACAGATGAAAGATTCTTTATAAATGTGAGTGATTGATAGATAGATAGATAGATAATGGGGTCTGATCATTATTTGATATATGTGTAACTCCCATTACTGGTGAGAGGAGTTAAGGATGAGCAGAGAAGGGAAAGTAAACTCTCTGTCTTTTTCTCTGCCTCTATTTCTTTCCGTATTTATCTCTCTCTCTCTCTCTCTCTCTCTCTCTCTCTCTCTCTCTCTCTCTCTCTCTCTCTCTCTCTCTCTCTCTCTCTCCAGATTGACGTCTAGTCTTAATTCTCACCAAGGCAGTTATATTCCAACATCTCTATAATGCAGTGAGTATTCAGAATAAGAAGCAATTGCATTAGGAAGGATAATACAGCCCAATGAGTATTACAGCAGTGCAAGTGGTTTGCTTAATTTGGGGATTAGCTAATAGCATTTGCTGGGAGAAACTTTTGGCTTTGTCAAGTATTTATTTTCTTTGTGGAAAAGCGTCCAAGATGAGCATCGATCCAGTGAATGAAGGGAAGTATAAGTCAAGCATTCAAAGTCCCTCTTCATGTAGATAATAATTTAATTTTGGGTACTGATAATTCAGTTTGAAAGATGTTAGAATGTATTAGAGTAATTCCTCAAAAAAATTTTAAAAACCTGCTAATCCTTTAAAACCTTTTTTGAAGTAAAGAAGAGCTATATCACCAGCTGGTACTTACTATAGCATTTTCTTCCCTACGTGACTGTCCTTGGTTTTCAATATCTTCTCTTCCTTTATTCAGGAATTAAAATCATAAACATTAGTGTATGCTTTACTAAAGCACTCTTGGTTGCTGCTTGGCTTTTTAAATGGCCACCTACTCTCTCAAAATGATTTTGAAAAATGATTAAACCTTTATTTATAAAGGATATTAGATTGGATGATAGCAATGTACTATGAAGAAGGCTGCAGAATCCATCCATATCTATAGGAAAGAGTTTAAAGGTTTTTTATTTTTACATGAAGCTATCTAAGAAGAGATAATACCTATATTTCATAATGATACTCTCAAAGACCTATGATTTCAGATAAGCGTGACTATTCCTACCAATGGTGCAAGTCCCTAAACCCTAATGAACTCTGTCAGAAAGAGGCAACATGGCATACTGAGTGGAATACTAGGTTAGAAAACTGCCTTAGATATTAGCTTATGGGTGTGGGTATATCACTTAATCTCTGAGCCTGTTAACAAAATCTTTAAAATTATGGGTGGTCACACTACTAGATGATCTCTAAGGTTTCTTCCAAGCTTGTATGATTCTTGTATGGTCCCTCAAGTCTTGGGAAGTCAATAAGCATTTATTAAGCACTTTCTAAGTGCCAGTCACTATACTAAATAATTTTCAAGTTGGTGGGATGGGATGCACCTATTGTTCCATTGGCATAACTGTCAACAGCACCCAATCTCCTTCTGGTCAAACTGGCATGACACTATAGGAGTATCATAGGGTGCTATGCAGTCACCGAGCATCCCAAGTGTTCAAGGGCTGGCCTGATTGAATTTACAGAAAAAGAGCTGAGTTTTGCAAATGCTTTTCAAAAGTAATATCTTTTGTTAGATCTTATATCTAAATTTAAGGTTCAGAAAGTATGATCTTTGTATACATAATAGCAGATAAAAAGTTTGGTATAATTTATTAATCTCTTTGTGTCATAAACAGTTGATGTCATGCTCTAAGTCGTGATATACGCTTAATCTTTTCTTTAAGCAATAATGTACATACAGCACCCCTAAAATACCAAATCTGGAAGTTCTACTCTATGGTAATGACCTGTGGTGCATACTGTCTTGTCATCTGTTTCCTAAATACATTTTTAGCTGTAGAATTCATAATATTTTACTTTTTTATGTTTGGATCAGAGCACTTATTCTGTATATCTTGTCAAGCCCTGAAGTAAATCAAAACCATGAATTGAGGAATAAACTGTCTTTAATTGAGAGTACAGGATAGCAAACCTGCCACCCTGGGGGATGTTCAATGGATTTTCCCAATCAAAGAAATCCGTGAAAAAGTTGTTATAGTCTTAGAAGGAGACATATGAGGTAGCAAGGCCTGCTCATGAGACCCCAGTAACCCTTGGCGATCTGAGAAAGCAAAACCACTTCATTCTGGCTGTTTTGCCCTTCATGCCATGAATCCCAATGGAAAGGGGCAAGGACATCAAAAGCCTAGATCCAGCTTGAGCCAGGTTCCCCTAAAAGGTGAGATCTCAGGATGGGGGACTTATGGTGAGGGTTCAGCTCAACTAGTATAAAAGTAGGAAGATAAGTACATTACTGAAATTCTGACAGTACAAGGATCATTTAAGAGAATGGCAATTCATAGTAAATTTGACATTAACAATTTCTGTCATTATATTATATCAACAATTTTCCATTAATCCCAACTCCTAAAATTATATCTCAGGAGCCAGAACTGATGCATTTACCTCCAATAATCAGTCAGAGGACACAATGAACTCAAACAAATGCATTTATTGAAATGGTATAGTATGAACTCCATTAAGTCTGGAGTAAATTGTCCCACAAATGCACACACACACACACACACACACACATACACACACACACACACCATCAGTGGGAAGAGTGGGCAGATGTACTAAGGGCCCTAGTGGAGATGTACTTGTACACAGAACACATTATCAAAGCACCCCAAGTGCCTGGCATGGGAGCCTTGATATCCTTTCTCTCCTGGTGGTGTCCTCTTGCTTGTCTCCTAGGGAACTGGGCAGGTTGCTTAGCTGGGCTTCCTCATCTTGTTCTCCTCCACAAAGCTCCCAACTGCCAGAGCTAATTCCAGACCTGGCAAGCTTATGCTGGCTAGCAGCCCAATAATTCTGTTAAATTTGATTGAAGAATTCTTCATTCCTTCTAAAGGAATCATGAAATGTAACCATATCATTATACTTTCTTTTAAACGTTAATACCTTTTAATGTCTGTTAACTGTCCCCTATACCCTGTAATTTCATCTAGTTAGCTTAGGTGAACTCATTTGATCAAATGTCTCCTGATAACCTCCCTGCTCTATCTCAACCCAGACATACTACATACGTGAATGTAGAAAAAAATAAAAAGATTCTTTTCTCTGTCAAACTGGGTGGTTCACTTGCAGGTTATTTTTTGTCAGTTTTTTTTAGGCTAGAGCATAGACAAAGTAGCATGAGATATTTCAAGAAATATACAATTGAAAAAGGAGGATGATTGGTCGTGTAGAAAGAGTAAGAGAAAATAGATGACCAGCCTGAGGGTTGCACAGGTACCTGGGAAATGTAAAAATCATGAGGGAAGGAGTTCGCCCATTAGGCAGATCTCCTTTAGAGCATCCTTGGGAAAACATAGACAATACCTCATAGGATAATAAGGCATAGAAAAATTGTGATCTATAGAGCATTGAGCCTGGAGTTAGGAAGACAATGACAAAAATAGCCACACTTACTAGCTGCATGACCCTGAGAAAGTCATTTAACTTCTGATGACTCAGTTTCCTTAAATGTAAAATAAATACCAAAACAGAACCCACCTTTCAGGCTTATCATGTGGATCAAATGAGACAATATTTGTAAAGCCCTTATCAGAGTGCCTGCTATATAGTAGGTGCTTGATAAATCTTTGTTTCTTTCCTTCCTATTGTGATAGAAGAAATACCCAATTTGAATGTGATCCTAAGTCCATTCATGTATTCAAGTATAATTTTTATTACTATTCTGTGTTACTTTTGTAAATTTTCCTTCCCTTTGTCCCAATGAAACTTGCCTGTTGTCTGTTGACCATAAGCAACAGTTCATCTCCTTAATTCATGCTTTCGCATATGTAACCCACTATGATGCATGCATTCCCACCTCATTTCAACCACTCAGAATCATTGCTTCTTTTGAGATGAAATTCAGGTGCCATTTTCCTACATGAGACCTTTCCTGGTCCCTGTAAGTTTTAATTCCCCCTCCCCCTTTAAAAGATTCTACATAGTATATACTTTTTATTTACTTGTGTGCATATTTTATGCTCCTTCCTCCCCCATTCCTCCCAGAGAATATAAACTCTCTGAGGGCAGAGATTTTTCACTGTTGTTGTTGTCTGTTTTCACTTTCAGTGTCCAACACAGTGCCTTACTCAAGTAGGGGTTTGATAAATATTTGTTGAGTGAGTTGTATTGAATATATAATATATAGTAAGTTGTGTTGAATATAAGAGTATTCCCATCTTGAATAATACTATTTGTATCTTTACTCATTTCAGTAATTCATTTAAAAGAGATCTGTGATTTTCAAAGGTAACTCAGCTTAAAAGATGAATATTTTCCTTGAATCTTTAACTTTTTGGTCTTAGGATTTTTTTTTCCTAATGGATATCATTATTTAGATTCTTAAGAGATAGGGGACAAATGTGAACATTGTGCCTCATTATTAGTGAATAATGGAACATAGACACTCTATTGCTAAGGTGAAGATTTTGCCAGGAATAAAAAAATAGCCCATTTCTTATGTCTTATCTTTTGATTAAGCTTAGCAACATGTTTCACAAATTGGCTAAAGGATTCTGTAGTTTTTCTTTTATGGCTTGAAGGGAAGAGAGAGAAGACAGAATAAGGACTTGAAATTATATGATTTTTTGCAGAATCTCCAATTCCACTTCTCCATCATATGTTTAGAATTAGGTAATTCAGGGGAAGCTTTGTTGTAAAAGGTGCCCAAGGAGATCCTGTATTTGAGGGCATTTTGTAAATGGTAAAATACTGTTACCTTTAAAGGAGAGCTCTTACTACCATCACCAGCAGGCATTGGGGAGATATTTCTGTTTTTAAATATGTATTTACTGTGGATCTATTTATATTTTTTTAGCCTGATTGGTGATGTAAAAATGCATTGTCTTTTCATGGTGGATTTATGTAAGTTACATTGATATACACGCAGTTCATCAGTTGAGGGCACTTACCGGGTTTTTGCTGACATGACAAAAATGGAGTTGAGGTGAAAGTCGGGGTGGGGGATGGGGTGAGTGGATCTCTGGGGCATTGGAATTTAGAGGCTTCACAAATTTAAAACATACATTACCTGGACATGAAAAAATACCTAGTTACTTATTAGAAGATTAGTACCTAGTTAGTAAGAATAGCTAGTCAAAATCAAAAGCTACCAGGCCCTGGGCATCTTTTGAGTGTTTGTGTGCAAGAGTCTGCGTGACTGTACGTGTGTCTTGTGTGTGTCATTTTTTAACTTCGTAAATATAATTTGATTTTGGTGGAACTTCTGACATGGGATTTCAACAAGAAAGTGATTTTTTTTTTGTTATCATGCTTCAATGTGTTTTTTTTTAAAGATTTTGTTTTTATATCCCCTACATTTCCAATATCTCCCCACCCTCCCCCGAGGGCCCTCTCTTAAACAAAGAATAAAAAACTGGAGGGAGAAAAATAGTAACCTAACAAAAATAATCATGTCAAAAAAGTCTGATATTATATGCAATTTTCCACACCTATAGTCAGTGCCCCTCTCCTCTGCAAAGAGGTAGAGGTGCCTTCTTCTAGTTCTTCCTTGTGGTCGGCCTTGGTCGTTATAATTTTATAGCATATGGCTTTGTTTGCTTCCTTATTATTTTTCTCTCCATTTATATTTCTTATATATAAATATACTTATATATACATATACACACACATATCTATACATATATGCGTGCATATATGTGTGCATGTATATATACACAAACTATATATATACACACACTACATACACACTATATATATACACATACATAAGATATATATATATATATACACACTCACACACACATATACACACACACACATAGTTTTTTCCCAATTCTACTTGCTTTCTCTTTAATCATTTCATGGGTCTTTCCATACTTCTCTATGTTCATTATATTCACAATTTCTTACTGAGTGGTAATATACCATCACATTCCATGCCATGACTTTTTTCTTGTTATTCCCCAATGAGTCTCCATTGTGTGTCCAGCTCTTTACTACTAAAATAAAAAGTGCTACTATAGTTTGTAACCAGGGGTATTGTTAATAACTTCCATCCATGGGTTACTACAGCCATTTAATAACTGCTAACTAGTTCTTACATAGTTTTTGCCTACCATTTCCCCAAATACTTTGTAAGCTCCTCGAGGGAGGGTCCTTGCCCCTTTCATTTTTTCCCCAGGACTTACAGTAGCTGCCATAGCGTAAGCACTTAATAAATGCTTGTTGATTTGACTCATCCAAATTGTCATAACTATTGTATTGTTTTCACATCAAGAATTACAAAGTTGACATCAGGTGCCAAAAGGGCCAATTGAAATTTTGCCACGGAGATGGATTTTGCTCACCATGTTGTACAAAACAGAGCCAGATTTTGGAAACCATTCTGCTGCTATTATGGGTGGACACCTAATCCACAAGACACTGAAATCAGAGTATGGAAGAGTTAACTCAGTACACTGAAGAGTTAACATGCCTTCCAAAATGGCCAAACACCCCCAAAGAGTGGCCATGGACTGGAAGAAACTGGCTCAGTGTGTAGCAGAATTGGATTAGCAGAACTGTATAAGACTTGAAAAAACAGAATCATAGAAATTAGAAATAAAAGAGACTGTTAGATCATATTGTCCATCCCCTGCCAAGACAAATTGTTGCCGACAGTATATTATAGCTTTATACTTTGCAGTAGATTTTTACAGGCTTCCCAGGAGAGGTTTCTGATCTGTCCAGAATAATGAATGGGGGTGTATTTTTTATAGTATCTCACTGCTAGAAAGCCCGGATTTTTCTGACAACACTAGCATTGGGAACGCTGTGAAGTTCAGCACCAATTTCTATTAGTTTTTGGCATTACTGGGTAAGGAACATGGACTTTGCTTTTAGAGAAAGAGGAATTCTAGAAATTTCCCACTGCTGCGGCCTGCTAATTGTTCTATAGAAGACATGCCACACTTTATGTATTGTACTGGCCCACTGAAGAGCTCCTCTAATTATGAAGCATGAAGGAAAGGGACAAATGGAATAACTCAAACCATTGATTTAGGCCATTAAATTGAATTGTTCTCAGGGAGTGAATCAAATACCTAGAGCCTGTTGTGATGGATGCTATAGGACCAGAATGTCAGAAATCATCTTACGCTTATTTGTCATAAGCTGGTTAATGATGTTTAACTTTGAGCAGATAAGCCTTTATCAAGGAGCCATTCAGGAGCTTTGTCAACATGAAATAAGTTATTGCCTTCCAATCTACTCCTGGGAAGACAAGCAACCACATTCAGCGCTGCTACCTCTGGTATCACTGGAGAGTGACAGGAGTGAAAAGAAGAGACAAGTGTATGGTGCTACCAGCTCACAGATCATAGAACCCTAGTGGCTCGAAGTCCCTCTTCTGTAGCTCTCATTGATCTCACCTTCCTGTCAACTCTAGCCACACTCACTGTCTGACATTTCATACCCTAGAGTAGAAGGAGAGTGCGGTAAGATCAAAGGATCATAGATTCTGAGCTAAAAGGGACTTCAGGGGCCATCTCAACTAACCTCCCCCTCAAGGAAACTGAGTCCCAGGGAGGTTAAGTCATTTGCCCACGGTCAGCCCAAGGTGGTCAGAGTCAGCGGTAGGATTTGAACAAGGCCTTCTAGTCCAGTGCCTCCATTTTACAAAGAAGGAAATTGAGACTGAGAGAAGATATATCAATCTGTCTGAGGTCACAAAGCGGAGGTAGAACGAGGACTCAGAGATTCCTTGTTCCCAGTGTGGTACTCTTTCCCTGGCATGAAGGTCTTGTGGTTGGCTAAACAAAGGATTGAAGTGGTATTTTTTTTATTTATCTTTTGGGAATGCTAAAACTTTTTTTTAAATGGCTGTAGGCCATTGCCTTGTGGGGTATTTTTTTAAGTTACTTTGGAATCTAACCTTCGAAATGGAAATTTAGCATGTGTACATGCTCACGAGCACACACACAGATACACACACACACACACACACACACACACACACTCTTAAACGACATTTACATTTGAAAAATTGAGCTTCTCACATGAGCTGATCCCATTTTAATCATGAACTCACATTGTAGACTTTAATAACTACTTTATCAGAAACCAAAACATTACACAGACTAGTGATTATTCATACTTGAAGGGAATGTAATGGATCAGCCGAGTTCCATGAGATTTTCTTTGGGAGGCAGGGGGGAGGTTGGGAAAATCCACAATTTGAGGCTGCTTTGACTAGTGGACATCCCTAGGTGGCACCCAACTCTTCCGTATACACTGATCTATGTCCATCCAGAGAAGAAGACTTGTAAAGGACCTTTTGGGACAACTAGGTGGCACAGTGGATAGAGCGCCAGGCCTGGAATCAGGATGATTCATCTTCCTGAGTTCAAACACTTCCTAGCTTTGTGACCCTGGGCAGGTCACTTAACCCTGTTTGCCTCAGTTTACTCACCTGTAAAATGAGCTAAAGAAGAAAATGGCAAGCCACGTTAATATCTTTGCAAAGAAAACCCCAAATGGGGTGACAAAGAGTCAGACGTGACTGAAACCCCGGGACAACAAAAAACCCTTTGGCCAAAGAGCTCTTGTCATATGTACAGGCAGGTGATTTTGTCCACACTAACACTTAAAGGAACTGCAGGAATTTTCCATGAAAGAACTGGCATGAGGTGAAAGTTTGGATAATGTTACTTTTATCTGATCCACAATTGTAGGATAAACTTCAGAGGATTCTTACTTTCTGAGACAGCCCAGATGCTGGCAGTGTCTTCATGCTTCACCCCATCTTCCAACCTCATTCCCCTTACTTCTCAAGGATCTCAAGGCCCAAGAAATGGAACTGTATCATAGTGGGAGCAGAACTTCTCCTCCTCCCAGTCCTCCCCTCCCCCATATACAAGTCCACCTATTGAATCCCAGCCCTGTTGATGAGCTGCTCAGAATTATCCTGGGAGGTCACAGGGTCCTACCTCCCTGCCTCCCACCCTCACTAGCTAATAGAAAATGACTTATTAAGTGAGACAGATTCATCCAGTGCCAAGGTACTATAAGTACCGGTGAAAATTACATTAACCCTTTATGCCTATTTAGGAAATTTCTGATCCCTACATGGTACCCTGATGGTAAAAATAGAGAAAATATAACTTCCAAAATGTCTTCTTATCTATTAGCAAGAATAGATCTTTCAGCACTTTGAGAATCTGATGCAAAACTGTAGCTAGCAAGAGCTATATATCTTTCTATGGGGCAGCATGATATCGGGAAAGAACCATGACCCTGGAATCAAAGGACCTGTGTCCAAATCCTGCCTTACTTAATACCTCTATGGTTTTGGAGAATCAGTTATTTTTGTTGGGCCATACTTTCCTCATCTTTGAAATTGAAGGTAGAAGGGTGGGGAGTGGAGTGAACTAGATGGTCTCTGAGGTTACTTCTAGATCAGTTATCTTATAAAACACTGCTTATATGTATATAAAACTGAGAACATAGGATAGTGAGACATTTTATTTATTTTTTTAATTTTCATTTAATTATTTAATTGAATAATTCTTAATTTGGATCATATAGAATTTAATTCATTAATTTACTCTATTTAAAATTTATATTGTGAATTTTATGTATGATACAATTTAGTATAGTACATAGCTGTCTTGGAGTGGACATATATGGGTTCCCAATCCTATTTCTTATATTTACCAGCTCTGTGACCTTGGGCAAATCTCGTAATCTTTACATGTTTCAAACAGCTCTCTAGGACTCATCTGCTATGACCTTGTATATGATCAATACAATGTTGGAGGCAATCCCCTCCTTTCCACATAGAGGGTTCCCTATTAAGAATCATACTTCAGGGAGCAGCTAGATGGCACAGTGAGTAGAACACCAGTCCTGGAGTCAGGAGGACCTGAGTTTAAATCCAGCCTTAGACACTTGACACACTTACTAGCTGTGTGACCTTGGGCAAGTCACTTAATCCCAATTGCCCTGCCTTCCCCCCTCCAAAAGAAAAAAAAGAAAGGAAGAATCATACTTTTATGTATCAAATAACTTAACGTTATGCAGCAAAAAGGTGGTCTAATGTCTTTCATCATACTGGCCATTCTTTATAATACAAGCTTGGTCCTTTTCTAGTGTCTCCTCTTTGAGTTGTACCTGATTTTTTTTACCAGTTCCATTCAAATCTGTTGAGGGATGGGACAATTCTACTACTGTCTCTTGGTTAGGAACCTCCTAATTCTGAATTCTAATCTCTTTGATTGTCCATGTACATGTGAATAGTCTCAGTATATACACTTGTCTCCTAGTTCTGTTGCTTCTTTGAATTATTTTTCAAATCTTTCCATGTCTTTCAGATTTTTCTCTTCTTCCCTAGAAACACTTCTCTGCCAGTATAAAACACAAAGAAGAGTCCCTAAACTATATAGGAAAATCTTGATAAATCCCAAATAATTCCTTACATGCTTCGTAATAAAACAATGAAGATACTATATATATAAATATATATATATATATATATATATATATGTATGTATGTATGTATGTATATCCACAGAGTGTAATCCTTAGCCACTGACTCCAAGCCCAGATATCTTCTTGCCTTGGATTTCATTAGAATTAATAATCAACAAAACAGACATTGAAAATGTATGTTACCCAGTGGTGTACTAATGCATATATACTTTGATTGTAACATTTTAAACAGATACATTTATTTTATTCAATTTAAATGTCATATAGATAAGTTGGAATTTAACTCCCTTAAAAATTAATAGCTTTTGCGCAAATGAGCCATTGGTTTTTCCTCTGGTTGTCGGTGTACTGTGAAACTTTGGATTCTATCATGGGCTGGGTTGTACTATGCTATACTGTGCTAGGAAAAATTCATTTCAAATCCATTTAATGATGCCTGCCCTAATGTAAAACACTTTTTAATCAGAGGTCCAAAAGTGCATCTCAGATTGTCTAGTTCTTTCCATAGTATTTAGTGACTGGTGAATTTTTTACACTATTAGCAAAAGGGAAAAGGTTACATATACTCTGGAATATGCTGGTAAATGTTAACAACCAAATCTCTGAGGGGAAAACACACACACGCGTGCGCGCACACACACACACACATATTCACAACACACTTTTGAGTTTAATCTGAATTATTAACATTTTCTCCATCACTTTCTTAAGTCTAGATAATCAACAACAAAATAAAGTTCAAATTCGTAGCATTCACAAAGGTATAAACGTTTACACTGAAAATTTAACGATGGGCTCTGGTGAGAGAGGCACAAATTAGCTCCAGCACACTGCTGCATGTACCTGGCCACTTCTGAGCATTGTGAGGTTTATGATTTTGAAGGACAATCAACCAAAACATTTTGAACAACTCGAGTCAATGTAATTCTTTATGAAAAGAAATCACCCAGTGCTTGCATGAGAATTTAGATAGAAATGCAGTGAAGCAAAGATATTTCATCATCAAAGCTCATCCTACCCCAAGTTGTAAAGTAGGCCACATTTCTCTTTGGGGCTCCTGGTCTTCCTGAGAATGCCCTTCTCCTTCCCACAGCCACCTACTCTGTTCTTTCTGCTCTGAAGTCTTTCTTCAAGAATGCAGTACCTTCATACTCCCTCCATCCCTTCCTATAGAATCTCAAAGTGTCTCCAAGTTGGAAAGAATGTCAGAGGCCACGTAGGCCAATCCACGTGTGTAGAAGAGATCCCACTCTACAACATTCTTAGCAAGTATCCATCGAGGCTCTGTTGAAGGGGAGGATTCTACTTCCTGAGTCAACCCACTACAATTGTGTACTGCTCTGATTATTAGGAATCTTTAAGGGCAGCTAGGGGGTGCAGTGAGTAGAGCGGCAGCCCTGGAGTCAGGAGGACCTGAGTTCAAATCCGGCCTCTGACACTTGACACATGTACTAGCTGTGTGACCTTGGGCAAGTCATTTAACCCCAATTGCCCTGCCAAAAAATAAAACCAAAACAAACAAAAAAGGAATCTTTGCCTAATTGAAATCCATGCCTTAAACATTCACCAGTTACCACCAGTTCTTCCCCTGAAGGCCAAATAGAACAAATCTAATCTCCTGCCTACATTACAGCACTTCAAAAACCTGAAGGAAATTATAATGCCCCTCTTAAGTTTTCTTATGAACCTCTTCTCCATGATAAACATCCTTTTAACAGTCAACTGATTCTTGATGGCCACAGTTTCCATTTCCATTTGGGCAATGAGGAGAGAGGTCTAGCTCAGGAAGACCTGGATTCAAATGCAGTGCTAGAAACTTACCAGTTGTATAATCTCACACAGGATACTTAACTTGTTTGCCTCAGTTTCTTTATCTGTAAAATGGTGTAGCCAGAATGGCCTTTGTTTTCTTTGAATGACTCAGCTTACCTCATTGAGCCTCTGAACACTGTGGCTTGCTCTTCCGGGGCAGGACCAGACAACTTCCTGTGTGATGAGTCATGGGGCTGGCTGAGGGGAGGTGTTAACCTCTACCCTAGGGGGAGGGGCCAACTCAGGAACCAATCGGCCCTGGTCATTTGGGCGGAGCTTGATAATGTCAAAAACCCTATAAGAGGGGAGAGGACAGCTTGAAGAGTTCTCTTTCCTTTTTCGGTTGGAGCCAGCGACAGTTACGACAGTTACGTCAGTTACAGCGACCGTTACATCGTCAGTTTCAGTTGCAGCTTCAGTTACAGACACAGACACAGCTGAGGCAGGAGCTGCCAGTAGCAGAGCTGATCTACGGGAGGAAGCTGAACAAAGACTTCAGGCCAGTGGGTAATCTTATTACCATCGAGGGGGAAGCATGATTTTGCTTTACGCAATCATGCTTCTCTGTAGCCTCCTGGTTACCTTGCAAGGCGTACTTATTGGGCCTGGAAGATTTTGATCAACATATCAAAATGGGGCTTCTGGTTCATGGGTTGGTTACTGTGGAGCCTAAATAAATGTTTTGATTCTTCTGCCTTCTACTTTGAGAGTTTCTTATATCCGGCGGTTCCGAACCTTTCAGACATGTTTATGATCCTCTTTGAGATTATAAACTCTGCCCTCCTGATACAAATGGGAATAGCACCTACCTCCCAGGGTTGTTGTGAGGATAAAATGAGATATTTGTAAAGTACTTTAGCATGGTACCTGGCACATTGTAAGTCCTATTTAAATATTAATTGTTGCTGTCATTATTATTAGTAATATTCTCTTTACTATTCTGGTAAATTGTATTTGAATATTAAATATTTACTATATTCAAGAAGGTGGACTCCTTTAGGAGCTTACTTTCGCTGGGCCTGACAACATCAATGCAATTAAGTAAACGAGATAATTTGAGAAGGCAGAAGCCATCGTTCACTAGGTAGGTCTTTACAAAGGAAGTTGGACCTGAGTTGAACCATGAAGGAACATAAGAGGGAGAAGTGAAAACAGAAAGAAACAGATACTAGAGATAGGTGTAGAAATGGGTATGGTTTATGCAAATGCACAGAGACTAGAGATGGAATGCAATGTTTGGTCACCTTCTGGATAGAATCCAGCTTTGCAATGAGTTTTCTAAAATGTGACATTCAGAGCTGAATGAAGTATGCCAGAAATGATGTGCAGAGCATAGGAAGACCGTCACCTCCCTTTTTTCTAGATATTGTGCCTCTTGTAATGTAGTCTGAGCTCAAAACTAGCTTTTTTTTGGCTGCCATTTCTGTTGCTAACTCACATTGAACCTTCTTAAGTCCATTATGATACCTCTGGATTTTTTAAAATGAACTTTTATCTAGCTAGTGCAGGATTTAAGAAAAAAAGTGTAACAGTTTACATTTATCCAAGTGAATTTTGTCCTATTTTTTTCATCCTGACATTCATTCAATCTGTTAAATTTATGCAAATTTGATAAGCATGCATTTATCTAAGTCTTTGACAAAAATGTTGGACATCTAAGACCAGGGGAAGATTTTCTGGGAGTAATCCACTACATACCTCCCTCCATGTTGACATCAACCCATTCACTGACTATTATAAGTATACAATCATTCAGCCATTTTAGGATTTATCTAATCATATTAATATCTCCTTGATATGTTTCCACATTGCCCATAAAAATAGAATGACAGAATTGCTTCAGTTATTTCCTAAAATACAAGTAAAATATGGCACGCCCTTAAATTACCAATCTAATAACCCTGAAAGGGGCGGGGGAGGGGGCGGGGGGGGGGGAGGCAGACACGCAGACAGACAGGTGCGCGTGTGCGCACACACATACACACATACACACACACACACACACACAGATGGAAGATGGAGACGGGGGGGAAGGGAAGGGGAGGGGGGGAAGAGGGGGAGGGGGGAGGGAGAGAGAGGGAGGGAAAGAGAGGGAGAAGGAGGGAGAGAGAGGGAGGGAGAGAGAGGGAGAAGGAGAGAGAGGGAGGGAGAGAGAGAGAGAGAGAGAGAGAGAGAGAGAGAGAGAGAGAGAGAGAGAGAGAGAGA
Source organism: Trichosurus vulpecula (assembly GCF_011100635.1). Classification (NCBI taxonomy): domain Eukaryota; kingdom Metazoa; phylum Chordata; class Mammalia; order Diprotodontia; family Phalangeridae; genus Trichosurus; species Trichosurus vulpecula. Next base: position 25,110,718 of record NC_050578.1, read on the forward strand.
GAGAGACAGGTTAGGGTGTTACAACATGTTCCTTATGACGTTCTTAATAAATACAGCTTTGCATTGTTAATAGTTATAAACTTTCCCTTTGAAAATGCATACTAGAAATTCCATAGTATCATGGAGGATCCTTACCTGTGACGTACTACAAATGTTTCAAAGCCAAGACAGAATAGGTGGCTTTCCTAAGGTCAGATGGGTACTTAAGTTTCCATCACAGAGATGTGAACCCAGTTTTTCCGACTCCAGATTCTATCCTCTTTCTTTCCACAGTGCCATGATATAATTTCAAACATCCAGCTCATCAGATTGATAACTCCATCCCTTGCCCTTTTATGAAGAACACCTATGAGAAAAAAGAAAATCAAAATAATCAAAGAAAGTCATACTAATAGCTTGCATTTATAAGTGTTTTGAGATTGCAAAGCACTTTACAAATGTGGTCTCATTTTACCCTCACAACGACCCTAGAAGATTTGTTATTCTCATGTTACAGAGAAGGACGCTAAGGTAGAGGTTAAGTGACTTGCTCAGGGCTATACAGCTGGTGGCAGGTTTCCTGACTCAAAGACCAACACTCTACCCACTTTACTACTTAGATGCCTCTAATTATTAGCAAACACCTACATATAAATAGTGATGTAGAAGTCTTATAAAGAGTTTGATCCCCATTCATTTACCTACAAAAATTCCCTGAATGTTTTATTTTTTTTCTTATAAAGAATCAAAGATGTTCATTTATTTATAGCATAGCTACAATTGGCTGGTGATTAACTTTCTCTTGTATTTGTTGTGATTATGAAGGCTTTAGCATTCATTGGAGCATAATGAGACAGAACAGTAACATTCATTAAAAACTGAATTTCCTATTTATAAATAATAAAAATAAGTGGCATTTACATGGGGATCCCAAAAGTCTTATGCATTTTTAAGTTATTAAAGCTGTTAAAACTTAAAACTGCATAAGAATATTGGGACTCCCTTTATACTGTTACAGGTTTGGCAAAGTACGTTCTTCACTAAAGCCCTGACAGGGAGAAAATACAAATTGTATTATCTGCATTTACAGATATAAATACTAGTGCTCTAAGAGGTCAAATGGCTTGCCAATGATTACACAGCTAGGAAACATATGACCAGAGTAAAATTTGAACCCAAGTCCAGCTATCCATACTAGTCCATATTGCCACAAATAAATGTATTGTTCTTTATTTATGTGTGAGCAGGCATATTGAAATTCAGTGTAATAACTGTATACACCAGTATAGTACAGAAGTGAACCAAATGATTTCAATATCAGTACTTGCACATAAAATTTAACATGAAACTCTTTTATGAGAAATGGGAAAATGATGATTTCTGAACAGTTGTAGTACATGGTTGGCATGGAAGATATCCCATTGTGCATGATTCTAATATTTTCTCCCGTAACCAAATCTACCTTTTTTTTAACATTAAATGCCCACCTACATAAGACAAAACATTTCTGAGCTAATATCTAAATTTAAATTAAAATATACATTCCATACTCCAACTAAAAGCGTAGCTCATAAAAGCCTTGTGCTTTATTTCTTTCTTTGACAGATTTTTATAATACAGCTCTTCTGAGAGAAATGGAACTAAATCAATCTCCCTCCTCATACTTTTCATCATTTGGATTTGGAGGTACCCTGCTTGCGAACACTTAAAAGAGACTAAAATACTCTGCCTCTGTCAGAGATTGACAGACCGATCCAAATGTTCGGATGAGAATCTAGCCTCAATTAGGTGGAGGAGTTTGGGTTCTGCTGAATTGTAATAATAATTCTCCAACCCAGAGGTTAGACTTTGAGAAACCTGCAGAAGTAATAAGCCCTCTGAGGGTTTACACCAAGGGACTACGGACATTTGCATTCCCACTCTCACCCCTAGGAGCACTCCAGGTCTCTGCACACCCATTTTATTGTGGTAATGCATTCAGAGCACACCCAGGAGAATGCTCCTGGGGACACAGAAAACCCTCCCCATCTCTCTTTTTCTCTCTGACCCTTCTGAGAGTGCTGTGCTCATGTGAGCTAAGGAATTCTGTTTTCTCTCTGGCTGGCACAAGTACAGTTTGAAGATAGAAAATGGGGGGGGGGCAGAATTTGTTTCCGGCCACATGGGGGAAAACTAGGTATAAAGGAATTTCTTCTCCCCAGTGCCTAAATCATTCCCTGGGGGGCTAACAATGCAAAAATCTTACCTAGATAGTTTGGAAAAGTTAATATTATTTTTCTGAATCTCTAAATTGGTACATACCAGAGGGAGAGTCCCGGCAATTTATTTACTCTGCTACGTTTATAGTACTCATATTGTAAACTAAAAATTAATCACATCTATGGATATGTTCACAGACTCATAGCTTCTAAACTGGAAGGAAACTCAGAGGCCATTTGGTCTAGCTTCCTCATTTTACAGAAGAGGAAACGCAAGGTCAAAGTGGACTAAATGACTTGCCCAAAATCATAAGAGTGGTGAACAGGTTCAGTGGACTGATTCCTCACTTTGGAGTCACAGGTTTGGTTAGAATCCCTGCCTGTCATTTGATATTTATGAGACCTTGGGTGGGAAACTTAATGTTACAGGACCTCAATTGCCTGTTTTTTTCGAGAATGCAGCCAAGCCTACAAAGGAGCATCCTAGTTGTATTTGTGGAACTGGGCCCCATTTATGGTCAAAATAATTTGAACAAAGACATCTTCCATTCTGCTTCACAGGTAAAGCAGTGAATGAGATAGGTGGTGTCAAAAAATAGAAGGAGCTTTGGATATAGAGTCCCAGGGCCTGGGTTCAAATCCCTCTACTACTCACCATGGTGGGCTTCAGTTTTCTCAAAAGGAAAATAAATGAGTTAGAAGGATGAAATCAAGAGCAGATGAACCTATTTACAGTTGACCTTGATCTCTTGTTACCTCTAGAGGGGGTCCCTTTCATATTTATATTTTCAAATTTTACTGTGAAAATCAGTGACATCTCAAAAGTACCAGTTCTCCTTGACCTAATTTTAGTATTTCTCAGGTGTGTACAATATCAAATAGGGTGTTTTCCAAGGGGAATACGGGCATCATGGAATTTTTATAAGTAACCAACAGACAATGGGATTACATAAGATCGTGGAGGCAATCTTAGATATCATTTATTCCAGGGGGATCTAGTTTAAAATTCACAAATACACAATAAGTCTAGGGATAGATTTCAGGGTGCCTGTGAATTTGGATGTGAACAAAAAAATACATATTTATTTTCATTAGCCTCTAATCAATATTATTTCCTTCAATTATGAATGTAAGCAACAAACATTATTCCGAGAAGGATCAGTAAGCTTCACCAGGCTATAACTGGAACCACAACACAGATAAGGTTAAGAAACCCTGATCTATTCTCACATTTCTATAGACAAGGCAACTAGGAGTCAGGATGGGCATATGCTCCTCCAAAAAAAAATGAATGGGCCTATGACTTGTCCAAGATTGCATAGCTAATTAGACATGCAATCAAATGTAGGACCGTTGAAAGAGCAAAGGAAGAGGAGATAGGAGGGAGGGACACGTGCTGTTCTGCAAATTGTTCTCCTTTTGTTTTATACCTGGCTTAAGCATACTTTTGAACCCGAAATTCTAAGACAGTAGGAAGGATTCACAATGCTCAACGTTACCAAAGAGGTTGTTGTTAGGTGGCATTATGGAAATTTTAAATGAGACCTAGAGACAGCAGAGACAACAGTTTTGATTGTCCAAGTCAGCTCTGACTGGGATATTCCTTGCTGGCTTTTATCAGTGTTGTTTTGTTAATGCATTAAATTATTCATAATGTATAGTAATAAACCTACAGCCTTTGATTTCCAACAAAGGTGCCTTTTTGTCTTTTGTAGGAAGTAGGGTTTGAAGGTAACATTGATAAAAGAGAAAGGAACAAAATGGCCAGTTCACACCTCAGCAAGCCTCCTAACTAGGGCCAAATAAATAGAGATTTATTATGTATCTTTAAAATGCAATTACTGTGGCTGGGATGACTCAAAGAAATGGTTCGCTAAAGTGAGGCAAAGCATGACTTGGCTTAAATTGGGTTTGGCCTCATGAATAATGGTCCAGCATCATGAACAGTGCCCCCTGGAGGTTCACCAGCTAGTTGTCTTTTTCCTAACAGCAGCAAACCATGGAATGACATACTGAGAAAAGAAATTCAACACCTGGGACACACATAAGCATTAATGATTCAGTTTCCTCTTCTCAACATGAAGCACTCAAGAATCTGGTGGCTCTTTGGGAGGCTCAGATCTGACCAGGAATCTAAGAGATAGTCACCAACTGCACCTGACTCTGCCAATAATTCTCAAAACCATTAACCACAGGAACATTTTCCTGTGATGGCCATATGAGTCAGGCTGTTACTCGTCCAATAGTGATTCCTGCCACTCATGCAGAGATAAAGATTACCGATGGTGGTTTTGTCTTCTAGCAACTAAAATATAATGTCATAATATTGGGGGCATTTTATCTTGCCCCATTTTAGGAGAAATGGGAAATTAGCAAAAACCACCTAAAATGAATACTTCCATAACACACACACACACACACACACACACACACCCCAAATGAAGGGCTATGCATGAAACTGTAAAGGTCTCTTTTTAAGTATACAACACATTCAGTGTTACCTTTAAAGCTTGTTTATGATTCCCTATGCTTTCCTTTCTATTTGCTTCTATGAATTACAAAAAGAAACTTCAAAGACCCTCTTTTCTCTTTCCTCATTATTTATTTTTGTTACCCTATCCTTACCTCCTCTCTTCCTCCCCAGTTCCCACCTAGACTGAAGGAGGGGAGGGCGGTGATAACCTTTGTAAAAAAAAATGAAGTTCACTAAAACAAACCCCCTCTGTGCAATAATTTTTTGTCTTATTCTGCACCATGAGTCCATCACTTGCTTCAACTTTGGTCTTTTAAAATCGTGTTAGTAATTCCCTTGATCAGAGTTTTTATGTTCAAAGTTGCCTTTCTTTACATTGTTATTTTGATGTATTAATTAATATCCTGGTTCTGCTTATTTCATTCGATGACAATCCATACAAATCTTCACAAGTTTCTTTGAAACCATGCCTTTAACCATTTCTTACATGCAATATTTAATTATATTTATATGCCATAATTCATTCAACAATTCTGCAATTGAGGGAGAGACTCCCCTTACCTTCCAGTTATTTGCTATACCAAAGAAAACCATTATAAATATATTTGTCCATATGACTCCTTTCATCTTTCCTTGATATCTTTGGAATATCTGACTATAATGGTATGGCTACATTAAAAGGTATGCAGTTTTGTACCTTTTGGGACGTAATTCCAAATATATTTTCAAAAGTTAAACCAATTCACAGTTCCATCATGGGCTTCCCAGTCAGAGTTGCTTTAATTTGTGGTTAATTATTAGTGATTTAAAATGTTTTCCCCTTATGCTTGTTGTTATCTTTCTTCCTTTGAGAACTGTTTTCATATCCTTTGACCATTTATCTATCAGGGAATGGCTTTTGTTTTTCTATGTCTGAATTCATTCCTTATAAATCTTAAATATGAGACCTTTGTCAGAAATTTCACAAAGCTGTTTTCTTACTTAAATGGTTTCCTTTTAATATTAATTGCACTGGATTTATTTATGCAAAAGTATTAAATTTTATGTAACCAAAATGGTCCATTGTAACAACAATGCTTCTAGCAGCTACTGTAGGGATGTAAGACCCAACAAGACCAGCAACAAGAGCTGCCAGATCTGCTCTTCTAAAGAAAGCAACTTTAAGAGGTTAACAATCTAACTTTAATCAAACATACATATATCATTCACTTATATCAAGGGGGAAAGCCAGCACCCTGAACTTCAGAGCAAATACAAATAGAAATTACAAGCAAAAAATATCAACAGATCAAGTAACAATTCAACAGACAGGCTTTGTCTGATCAAGACAGGCTTTGTCTGATCAAGACGTCACATACATAGTTACGAAAAAGAGAAGCATCAACATTTGGGTTTTCTTCAAAGCTGGGGGCCTCCAGCAGCTACCCAGAGTCTCCACACCAACACTCTTTCAGTGAGTGAGAGCCCCAAACAAAATGCTAACCTCTGAGTTTATATACCCTGTTCAGGGCCAGAAGGCTCCACACTAATCAGCAAAAGGGTTTGGGCCTAGGGCTTAGTACCTGGCAAGACTTAATCAAAGGCACTTAAATACTTTAGCCTTCTAAAAGAGAAAACAGTAAAAAAAAAAGTCCCACCTTTATTACCAATATATTCATCCTGTCTTTTGTGATCATGATCTCTTCCCTCTAAATAGATTCAAATGATATTTTCTTCTTTGATACTTTATTTTGTTTATGAGGTAACCTTTTTATTTTTAGAATATGTATTCATTTAATGTTTCTCTTGGCATATAGTATGAGGTGTTGGTCTAACCATAACTTCTTCCACACTAGCTTACAATTTTCTGAGCAATTTCTGTCAAATAGTGAAATCTTAATCCAGGATTGGAGTCTCTGGGTTAATTAAATTCTAGATCACCATGTGTTACATTTTACCCCTCTCCAGGGTTCTCCTATACCCTTTGATGGTTAAGGAGACCTTTTCTCACTGCTATTCATTCAGGCTACCACTGATTGTAGAATCCCCCAATTTTAAGAGGTAAAAGCACTCTAGTGTTGTTTAACCACTTACAACAGATTAGTGCTTTTGTAAAGGAATATTTACTTCAAATGTATAGAAAGAACAAACATGAAAAACATTTCTTCCCAATACCTGAGGGGCATAATCTCCCTTATAGCACCTTCTTTCTGGGGAAGACTAGGGGATTAAGTTCATAGTTTATCTCAGTTCCTATATAACATCGGTCCCGCAAACTTCCATTTCCAAAGTACCCCTGAGCTTATGTCCCGGGATTTTGGCATTTCAGGGCTTCCCTGGTGGGCTGGTTGTAAGATCTAGTCTAGACTCCTGCTTCCAAAATCCCTATACTTCTAGTTTCTGGTTTGGAGAAAAAGTCAAAGGAAAGAAGAAAATTTAAAGTTTCATTTAAACATTAAAGTCACTTCTCAGGACCACCTCAACTTGGTGAAGAATAAGGTGGCCTTCAAGCCCTTCGCCTAACTACATGGTACCATGCAGTACTTGCTGTGAATGAACAACCTTCACCCCTGGGCCCTATAACAAGAGAACTGGCCTATGTCTGAGTTATGTAGTTTTAAAGACTCAGCCAGTTCCAGCTATACAACCAATGGAAAGAGATTATTCCCCATCATAGAGTAAGTCAAGGCAAAACTCGATGCATGTACCAGGTCTCTTGTCTGATTGATACTGGTCTTTGGCACATCCCATGTTGCTGTCTCCAATTTAGCTGGTCTAGATATGTGCCAAACCCCTCTTCCATTAATCTTCTTCTATATTTCATATTCCTAATCTCTTACTTTCTTAAACCAGTAACAAATAGTTTTAATAAGTGCTGCTTTGTAGTATAGTTTGAGATGTAATAGGACACAGCCCACTTTAGCCACATTTTAAAAAAAAAAATATTTCTCTAGAGATTCTTGACATTTTGTTGCTCCAGATAAATTCATATTTTTTAAGCTCTGTAAAGTAGCCCTTTGGTAATTTGATTGGTATGGTACTAAATAAGAAAAGTAATTTATACAGCATTGTCATTTGTATTATATTGGCTTGGCCTACCCATGGGCAATTAATATATCTCTAATTATTTAGGTCTGTCTTTATTTCTAAAAATGAAGCATTTCATAGTTGTATTCATATAGATTAAATGCCTTAATGGAGAGCCCCCTAAATATTTTATACATTTTGTACAAGGACATTTTTAGAAAGACATACTTTATTATTTTTGGTCACTATATTCTGAACAAAGATATTGGGACTGAACTTGGGATTTCCCTAGTGTACAGAACCCTTGTGTATGCAAATTACTTCTACCATGCAGATTATGGAGATTAGTGCCTGCTCTGCCATTTATAGTCTGAGGGATTGTGACTCCCCCAGAGTCACAGAGCCATTATGTATCAGAATCTGAGCTTCAATCAAGGACTTCATGGCACAGAGACCAGTGTTCCATCCATCCTCTGAACCTTCGCTCACAATGACCTTTGTCTTGCCACTGGACTCCAATGACTCTGGAGGAGAAAGTGAGGCTGCTGATTTTACATAGCCTTGCCTCACTTAAATCCAATTCACTTACAAGTCAAGTCATCATCCTCCTCATGTCATTGGTCCTCTTCAAGAATGAAGGACGAGCAATTCCCCTGGCTACAATGTCTTCCCTATTCTGTTTGTCTTCTCCAAATATTGCCCATCCATGAAGAACCAGATCAATTCTGCCTCCTTCAGGGAACCCTCCCCCACCCCAGCCTTCTCTCTTCTGTGAACTTCCATTATACTGATAACGTCTCTACAATTCACTTGGCATTAAGTCAATGTGGTGTAGTGGGGGGGGGGGGAAGCTGGATTTAGAGTCAAAAGACAAAGTTTCAAATACCAGCTTTACCACTTACTGCCTTGTTACCTTGAGCAAATCATATAACCTCTCTGGGCCTCAGTTTACTCATTGTAAGTTGAAGGATTTGGACTAGATCTTCTAAGGTTTTTTCCAGCTCTAAACCTAATCTATATTAAGACAGAATTCTTGCTTAGTTATGAGTTTCCCAATAAGGCAGCTTGATATAGTAGAGTTGGAGTCAGAGGACCTACATTCGGATCCTAATTCTTATTTTTTACATCTGTGAGAAATTGAGCAAATCACTTAACCTTTTGAGGCTCAGTTTTCTCATCTTTAAAATGACATAGTTGTTTAACTGATTTCCAAGGATGTTTGTGATTTTAAAGCCTATGACTAGATGAGCTAAGATGTTTTTTTCTAGCTCTGAAGTTCTATAATTTATTTCTTTGTTTGTTAGTTATTATTCTTCCCTAGTGAAGTTAAGCAAGCCTGCTCCAGACCTGGAATTGAGGTTGGCTGTCTTCAGATACTTAGTAGCTGTGTGACCCTGGCTAAGTCACTTAACCCTGATTGCCTCAGTTTCCTCCTCTGTAAAATGATATGGAGAAGGAAATGCCAAACCACTCCAGTATCTTTACCAAGATAATCCCATATGGAATCACAAAGAGTCAGATGCTACTAAAAACAACTGAAAAACACAACAACAGCAATATGGTGAATTTACTGTAGTAGCCCACGTAAAAGAAACGATGTATTAAGGACACTAAATATGTTTATTTTCCTTTGATTCATATAGGTGGTGAAGGTTTTTGAGGTTGATAAAGACTTGGAAATAATGTTATCCAAACCTTTTATTTTCCAGTTGAAGAAGTTCAGAGAGAAGAATAAAATAGGCCATACCACCTATTATGTGTCATTGATATTAATATTTTAATGTGTTTATTGCTTGATTGAGAAGTCTATGCAAGGGAAACACAACCCAATGTCATTTGTAATTCAAAGATAGTGTCCTCACTCCACTCCTAGATATTTAAAGTATTGACAGAAATAATTCATCTGATATTCTTTCTCCTATGTGACGATTTTCCTCCTCCTGGATGATAAGCTCTTTGAGTCAGGAACTGTGCCTTACCTTGGTTAAATGTTGTGTCTCCTTTAGCACACTCTGTGTATAGTACACACTTTGTAAATGTTATATTTTGTGATCACACTTCATATGTCCTCAATAGGAAGCCCTGGGTTATAGGTCAGTCAACAACTGATCATAGACATTTTCCATCAGTTTATGGAAATAAATGTGACAAAGCAAAAAGGAATCATTCCCATTGCTGCCTTCCAAATTGTTAACTCACTGATAAGAGAGAGTTCCCCTCATGGCTCTTTGCATTCTTCCTCAACTCTTTCCAGTGTGCCTTGCACATAGCAATCATCCAATAAGTACTGTTAATTTATTGATTCACTGGGGATGAATTTTGCTTTCAGCTTTTCTTTCTATCTCAATCCTTCTCTTAGCAACCTCCCAACTGTCCATCAGCCCAGAATGCAACTTCCTTTTTTCAGTTACCTGGATCCTGGAGTAAGAATTCTGAACCATGCTGTGAAGCCAGTTCTTTTGTGGTGGGAACACAGGATGAAAATAGAAGAGGAAGAGTTAGAAATGTTAACGGGTTTGGGCCACTGAACATTATTCTGATATATTTAGCATTTGTTTTCACAAGGCAATATACATAGTTGATATAGAGGTGGCTTTGGAGTCAGGGGGACCTAAGTATAAGTCCAGCTGCTAACACGCACTGTCTGTGTGATCCTAGGTAAGTAGGATCTCAGTGCTCTAGACCAGGGCTGCTTAAATTTTTTCCACTCATGACCCCTTTTCAAATTCCAGTAGTGATTGTGGACGTTGTGTGGCATGACATCATGCACAGTGCAAAGTGCGCATGCTTTGGGTTCAGAACCAAGGCTGGAGTGAAGTTGTACGATGCAACATGGGCAAGCTCTGCCAGAAACATTTCAGATACATTACACATTTGCTTTTAATTAATTTTTGGTCTTTATGCATTCAGAAACCTTTTATTATTGCCAAATTTTTTGAGTCTTGAGCCACAGTTTAAGAAATGCAATCTAGGCAACTTCTTATGATGACCAATTACAGAGAGTGCTCACATGCCTTAATAGAGTGAGTTTCCTCATCTGGGAATTCCTTGTACCAAAGAAATCATGAGGCTAATCTCTATTGCTCTCATATTTTCATAAAAATAACTAGAGGAGCTCTCTATGTCCAAATATGTGTTTTTGAATGTCCAGCAGAAAATGTAGGCTAGAGGATTACTGATACTGATGATTTCTTCAGAAAAGGCGATCTCATTTGCCGATATCTACAATAGGAAAATGGCAGAATAGTGGAAAGAAGATTAAATCAATGCTGAAATGTGGCCTGTCCATACTAGCTCCTGGAGTACTTCATCACAATTGAGAAACCAAGATTTTTAGTGTCTTGTTTTCCCTTCAGTGTAATGAGACCCTTAGTGGTAAATTTCCAAAGTTAAGTTGCCAAAACTTAGTCTCTTGATTCCCACTAAAACTAATGGTTGTTCCACAGTCTTTAAATATTTAATATGAAATCTGTTCTGATAAAACCTGATCTTATCCTTCATCTGGACTGTGACTACTTTAGAATCCTTTAATACCTTCTGAAGATATCACGGGAATATGTTATAATCATGCATGTGTAGGTTGTAGTCTTAGACCATTCACTGGGGCATAGGAAAGGTAATAAAGGTGGAAAAAAGAGAAGAGAGAGCCATATTTGGACTATCTTTGTTTGATTTCTCCAAATATCCACACAATATAAAAGCATCTCAGCACTAAGGCACAAAACAAGAAAATTAATGGATGGCCATCAGTAGTACAAATAAGTCCCCTAAACTTACAAACTGGCAAAAGTCAAGATTCCTTATTTATTATACTTTGATATTTCAAAAGAGTCAAGATTTCATTGGCAGACATGCTTGATCACTGGAAATAAATGGAAATTTTTGTTTTGAGGATTTGTTAGGAAAAGACTATTCCAGTTAATTATTTTCTCCATAGAGACAACAGTTGAAGGAAGGGGTGGCTAATTAATTGCAATTCTTTTGTTTATCTGAAATAGACTAAAGAGAGATGTCATGGGAATTGGAGAGACTGACAACCTGGAAAGAAAGGCTGATCAAAGAGGGGAGAGGTTGGCCTTTCAGAGAAAGACTGAGATTAATCTATTTACAGGGAAGGAAAGGAGTGAGCTGCAGGTCTATAAATGACAGCAAGAAGGGTCTAAACAAGATGGAGTTAATTTTAAAGGAGGAAAAGTGGTCACTGGAAGTGTCTGCAAATAGCAGTGAGGAGCAAATAGTATGCCAACAGCTCCTCATGGTCCTAAGATTCAGGGACTATGAGAGAAGAAACAGCCAGACTTTAAAATTAATGTGAAAAAATATGCACTGACTAAAAGTAGAAGGAAATAATATGAAAAGTAATGATGAAAGGGAGACATCTAAGATGTAGGAGAGATCAGAAGGCAGTAGAAAAGGTGTTTAGAGGCCGGGGAGCATGAGGACTGTGCCAAATAGGAATGAGGGCAGAGCTTAATAAGAAAGTTTGTTCCCTGGCCAATATCCCTAACTGTACTAGGGGCAGGAGGCGCAAGGCTTGTACTTAGTCAAGAGGGGAGAGTAGGATATATTCACACAGTTAAGACAGAGACACGGAAGCTACTTCTGGAGGACACTGCAGAAATGTGTTTCAGGAGGGCTGAGGGAGTGGTGATGAGAGTAAGTTGGAGAGGAATTTACCCCATCTATTCTGTAGCTTCTTGTTTTGACTAGTTTGGCTAATGAAGTGCTAGGCTGAATTGTTCCTATTGTACCTGCCTTTCTCTCCAGCCCTCTCCACAGACTGCTTGACAACTGCTGTGTGAAATCTCTTACCCTTTGCTTCCTGTTACTCTTCTCTCCTCCCCTCACTTCTCATTCTAGTTTCTGGAAGCAGGGACCGTGATCTAATTATTTCCACTGTTGTTCCTGTAAAGGTTATGTTGATCTGCTCCATTTTGGCCCCAAACACTGTCCCTATAATTTTTAGAACTAAAATGTCCCTAATTACGTTTCTCTAATTAGAATGTAAACTTCTTGAAGGCAAAGAATGTCTTTTCTTTTGGATCATCAGCAAAGCATTTGGCATATAGTAAGTGCTTAATAATGGTTTTATCATTAATTCCTATTCATTCATTCATACTGGAGTAGGATTGTAGGTGCTGTCATCACCCTCTAAATTCTGCACATAATCGCTGAGGATGCGATTATGAGGAAGAAATGGGAAAGGGTGGTTTGTTTTCTTGTCATTATTTCAAGCTTATGGTGAAGGCAGTTCCAAATCATAAAGGTGAGAGGAACAGAAGGTTGGAACTTCTTAGCCAAAATGCACAGCCACTGTCAAATATAGAGAAGGTATGTCAGCTTCATCATTCCAATTACAATGGTCTGCAAGCACATCCTCAGTTTGACTTCCACTCCTTGCTTGATTACAGTGGAAGAGGTCATCACATATTATTTGTTTGACAGGAGATATACATCATAAACTTTGACAAATGTTTATTGATTACTTACTTGGTCCAAGGCACTGTGTTCAGTGCTAGGGAGACAGGGGGAGATGAAAAACATCATCCAGTCCTCAAAGAGTTTACTGTTTGTAGGAGAGGGGAGGAGGAAGAAAGACAGAATGAGAGGAATGGTAGCTAATGTGTGCCACCTTGGCCACTTAGACTATGCTGAATGTGGGGATCCAATCCAAGTGCTATGTGTGCAGTACACATGGTGATGAGTCAGGTCTAGGAATGATGTCATGAGTATCCTTCATCTAAGAATAATCTACCTGTGGCTAGCTAAGGCTGTCCACCTATTCTTTCAGATCAGGGCACCAGGCAAAGATATAATCTCATAAGTACTGGCTTTATTTGCTGTTGGTGTTGTTTTGCATAATGTATGTCAACGATGCAATCTATTTTTTGTGACCAGTTGATGTAACAATGAGATAAAGAAAGCAAAATCTCTGGAGAATAAGGTAGGCAAAGGGTATGGTATGTATTTTTTTATGTTTGTGCCCCCAGAACCTAGGTCAGTGCTGTGTAGCAATCATTCAAAAGGCATTTACTAAAATCCTACTATGTGCCAATCACTATGATAGCTGTTGGACGTATTAATATAAAAGCAAGACTTTCTGCAAACTGTCAAAGAAGTCTGTGATACCAACAAAAAAAGTCAAGAATTCCCGCTAAATGGACCTGAAAATATTTCCTGAGCCCTGACTCTGGGGTTGAGAATAAGGGAAACAAATGTAAAAAGATAGAGTCTCTCTTCCTGAAGGGAATTTGTGGTCTAGTTGGAAAGATGAGGCATAAACATAGAATTGTTTTTCATATAAATATATGAAAGTTTATCAGTGATAGTAACAATTATAATGATAGCAGCTGGTTAGGCTACAGAGGGGCAGCATGGTATAATGCAGAGATAATTCAAATGGCCTGGCTTCAGTCCTCTTGTCTCCCCTACTTATAAGCTGTGCAACCCTGGAGCAGTTATTTAAACTCTATGACTTTGTATTTCTGCATCTTGAAAATGGGTTGACCACGTACCCTACAGGGCTGCTGTAGAGCAAGTGCTTTGCAAACTATAAAGTTCTACATAAAAGTGAACTGTGAGTATTCTTTCCTTTTTTTATTTTTTTTTTACTGAACAATATGCTCTGCAACATATTTTGAGGTGATTTCCCCTAATTACAAAAAAAAAAAAAACCTCCACCAGGAACTTACATTTTAAATGTCAAAAATCATCTGCTTCAGCTGGAAGTTGTTGGAGATGAACTTAAAAATAAATAAATCAATCAAAAATTTCCTTTTTCAGCCCTCTGTCTGCCACAACAAAAGAGCTCTGGCTGCCATCTATCCAATGCTCTTTGCAATTATATCTTGTCGACATGGAAGGCTCTATTTAACTCAACAATTCAGTTCATTCCTGCACTACAAATTATACTCTTTCCATATTATTGCATTGAGAAGCACCATAGGTGGTATAGAGGAGGCAGGCCTTGAAGTAAGAAAGAACTTTCTTCAATCCTTGCTTTTGACATACACACTGGCCATGTGACCCTGGGCAAATCACTTAGCCTTTCAGTGCCCCCAGCAACAATTTAAGATGGTAAATGGCAGAGAAGTTGTGTATCTGCTCTATTAAAGGGGATTTCCTCACTAGGGAGCTGTTTTCACCAATGGAATCACAGATCCAGACCAAAAAGCCCATTGTGCTTTTGCAGGAACATGATCCCTTTGGGAAGAGAAATGTAGATCAGGGTTTCTCTACCATTTTTTTTAAAATGCCATAGACCCATTTGGTAGTCAGATGAAGACTATGAACTGCCTCTCAAAATGATATTTTAAAATATTATTTTAATGCAAATTGTAAAATGCAAATATATGTATACATAGAATATCATTACATATTAAACATATTGAAATTAGGATTAAATTTCATTTAATTAAAGTTTAAAAGGGATTGATAGTTTTTTAATAAGTAAAAGAGGCCATTTTCCCCCTCATTTCTTTTCTAGCCTAATCACCAAAGGCATTGTCACAGACAAACTGACACCTGGGAAAAACCTTAGATTAAAAGGGCCAAGTTCACACACTGCATTCAGGGCCATCTCCAGTCATCCTGATCTATATTTTTTCCTTTGCACCTAGATGGCTCAGGAGGAGAAAGTGAGACTGGTGACTCTTCGCAGTCCTGCCTACCTTAAATCCAATTCATTTGCATTCATGACATCACCTTCCCAATGTTGTGGCTCTCTTCTAGAACAAAGAACAAACAACCACAATGATTACAAAGCTTCCAGAAAGGTGTTTATATCCATTGCCTGTGCTTCCTCACGACCTCACTCACTCCACAACCTAACAAGTCCTATTGGTCCAACCTATAAAAGATCTCTCAAATCTGTCCCTTTTTTCTACTTGCTACTTTCCTAATTCAGGCTCTCATCAAATACCTAATAATCCTCCTAGCTTGTCTCCTGGCTTCTAGTCTGTGCCCTGTCAAATCTGCTCTTTATATTGCTGCCAAAACAATATGCCTAAAGCACAAGTATGACCAGGTAGGTCAGTGATTCCTTATTGCTGTTGGGATAAAATATGATCTTCTTGGTCACTTCGCAATCAGCTTCAGCTTAACTTTCCCTCTTAACCCCTCTTTTAAATATATTCTTACTAGGCAAAGATCTGGGACCTGATGGTTTACAATTTATAACATGCCTATCTATTTACCTGTTGTTTTCTCTCAGTACAGTGTAAGCTCTTAGAGGGCAAGGACAATTTTCATTTTTTTTTACTTTATATACTGAGTATTTTGCGTACTACTAGGCACATAGTAGTTAACCGATACTCACTCTCTCTCTCTCTCTCTCTCTCTCTCTCTCTCTCTCTCTCTCTCTCTTTCTCTCTCTCTCTCCCCCTCTCTCTCTGTCTGTCTCTGTCTCTCTCTCTCTGTCTCTCTCTCTCTCTGTCTCTTCTCTCTCTCTCTCTCT